>NW_028281436.1:77500-113984 GCF_059751285.1 Brachycentrus maculatus
AAGATTGAGAGAAAAACACATTTTTTCTCACAATCTATTATTTGGAATGACAATTTATCTCATCGACACTTTGAAACCCATCACAGCCAGCGTCATTTTGGCCAAAGTGGTGTTTACAATTTTTCGCTAAACTGGTTTAAGTGAAAACCACCCCTGTTCCAAATAATCTCATCCCTAGACGGCGCATGTGTAGACTACAGCAAAGTCATGGGTGGATCAAATTTTATGGGACATTTTTAATATTAATCTAGATGTTTTTTTTTAAATATATTTATTTGGCAGTCACCAAGTGAGAGGATGTTTCTGTCAGCGTCGAGTTTTATTTTCATATAAAACCAAAATAATTGCAGAAGACAGATCTACTAGCTCTGGAATATCGCTCATTCTTTTCAAGAACGTCATAAATAAAAAAACTTGATTTTTCAGGAGAACGTTTTTCAAGTTTAAATAGATAATACTATGTTATAAAAATAAATATCAAGCCACTGATTAAACTTTTTACTGTGCAATAGATCTTTTTAGGTAAAACCTGAGGGTTTTTTCTCCATTTGAAAAATATTTAGTTTTTTTTTTAAAAATAATTAAACAATACCTTTTCTTACAAAATGCAAAAACAATACTTTCTGTCCTGTAGCGAGTAAATATTGAGATAAAAATATGCATCTTTTGCTGGGATATAGTAAAAAGAAAACATGACATTACACAATTCACTCACTCCTCTCAACAACATCATGTATCAAAAAAATGATTTTTTAAGAGACCGTTTTTAAAGTTTCAGAATATAATGAAATGTATGAAAAATAAATATCAAGGCACTTATAAATTTTTTTTTCTGTACAACACATCTTTTTAGGTAAAACCTGAATGTTTTTTCTCCATTTGAAAATTATTTAGTATATATAAAATAAAAATAATTAAAAAAATAGCTTTTCTTCAAAATCCGAAAACAACACTTTCTGCCCTGTAGCGGGTAAATATTATGTTAAAAATATGCATATTTTGCTGGGATATAGTACAATTTCTGGGCATTCTAAAAACATGCACAACTGAAAATTGACAATTTTTGATTTATGACGTTCTTGAGAGGAGTGAGCGATACATGAGTTTGGACGGGGATCAGGACCGTCAAAGCGGCAAGGCGCTGTTTAGAGCTGCCCGAGACAAGGATAATTACTCTCAAGTAAAAATCGACGGCACGGGGACCTGACATGACACGAACCTGACTTTCACAAGAAAAAGAAACAAATAACAATTATAACATTGAATAAAAGTTTATATGCTTTTAGCTTTATCATTTTAGAAACCAAAACTAATACAATAAACAGGTACCTATAATAAATAGGCATAAGAAACATATTTAAAATAAATAAATGATAAAAATAAAAGGTAAGAAGCATATTTAAAAGAAGCAATAAGAAAATATTTTTAAAAAACATGGGTAAAAACAAAATACGAAAATATGACTAATCACTACATATTATATATATTTATTTTGGATCCCCGAATGGGTTCTATTTTTTATATATATATCAGGCAGCTGGTTAATTTGGGTATAGGCAATATGTGTTAAGGACCTTACTCCAAATTTAGTAGTATTTATCGGCTCCACATATATTTTATTATGTCCTCGTGTATTACGATAATGAATTTCTTTGATGTCGTTTTACCATAACCGTCTGAGGGACCCCATTTTGACTGAATTAGTTTTAAAATATTTTCCGTATATGTTTAACCAAAATTTAAATAATTTGTTCACTATGTTGTATAAATGAAACACTGAACTTTTATTATTAAACTTTAAGCGATTTTTGTGAGTATAATGTACATTTTTTTAATACACCCAATACTACCCACCTGTAGATGATTCGACCCCTAGAGTCTCCACTCGTTTCAGTTGCTGTTTTGTTTTCGATCAGAACGGATATCGCGTAAATACTTTTCGACTTCATAATACAATTATAACATTCTTTTTTTTAAATAATGTTATAAAAACGGTTAAAAGAGATATTTTTATGTATTTTTTTAACAAATATCTTCTAAAGTGGAGTGTACAAACAAAAGATAAAAAGAATCGTGAATATAAATTTAAAAGTACTAAAAAATATAATATTTTACTTTATATATGAATTATGAAGAAATGAAGTAAGATTTAATTTTAATATTATAAAAATCATTACTATATTACAATTGGCCATCCTTTTACATTGGAAAATCATCACGTAAATTCGATATCAGAATTAAAGAACATATAATAATAAAAAAAACTGAATTTGCTAATCACATTGTATTCGAAGACCATAATTTTAAATACACAGGTATAAAAATATTGCAAGGAAATTAAACTTGTCTCTGTTTTTCAAGAAAATTAGAAAAAAGTAACGCAGTTAATAAATATTTTATAATAATAAAACCCTTATCCGCACCCCAATGGTGCATATGGCACTGTGTCTTATAAACGCAGTGTTATCTTGATCATTTACACATGAAGGGAGGGTGATCAGCCCTCCGCTTCAGGTACCAGTCCATGTTAATATTGAATAAATATTACAGTGAAAAAATCACTTATATTTATTTTACCCCCCTTGGGATCGAACCTGAGACCTCCAGAACGTTAAATATTTACCCATAACAAATAACCAATTACATTCAACTTCAAATCCACTTAAATAATAAATATTACCTATTTAAAAATATATCCAATGTGATTCCTTTATCTACTTTCTCTCTTTCAAATTTTATTTTTACATAAATCAGACCGTAACAATTTCAATTTAGTCTACATTTGACCTGATGATGGAATTATTTTTCCGAAACCGGTAGTCATGAAGTAGTATTTTTCAAAGTGATATTACAAAAAGTGAATGATAAGGAGTGTTTTATATATATATATATATATATATATATATATATATATATATATATATATATATATATATATATATATATATAAATATATATATATATATATATATATATATATATATATATATATATATATATATATATATATATATATATATATATATATATATATATATATATATATATATATATATATATATATATATATATATATATATATATATATATATATATATATATATATATATATATATATATATATATATATATATATATATATTCATATCTTCATAACAGCAAAAAAAATTGTAAATCATTCGTTCTAACTCTTACTAGCACTAAATGATGCAAAGGGCACTGTATCACTTCAACTTAGTGTAAATATATCTCTACTTGCATGACGGCAAGATGATCATACCCGCGCTTCAGGTACCAGTCCAGTGTAATATTGAATAAACATTAAACTGAAAAATCACTCGTTCATTTTGACCTCTCTTTGAAATCAAACCCAAACCTCCAGCACGGTAACCGAACGAGCAAACCAATACACTATGGAGACAGAAAATAAAGTAAATCTCAATACTAGTCTCTCTAAAATGTGAATACTTTATGAACAAAATTGCTGTAAAGAGACATTTTTTTTTATTCATTTAATAAATTTACATTTTTATTTATAACATAATAACATTTGAATCATTTATACATATGGAGAACTTTTATATTTCGACTCCCTGTGCCTCTCCATAAAAGAGTCTGTGCTCTTGTGCATGTAATAATTCTCATGTATGTAATTCTTTTAAGTGAGCCATTCTGCCTAAATATGTACATTTTTAGTGCTTCCTCCCTTTTACGTCAACCTCGTACATTCCTAATTTGATTTTATATGTAACATCTGTAAAGAGGGAAAAAAGATTTCCAAATTTTTATATAGGGATGTGTAAGATATTTTAGGATAGGGTTGGTAGGTTTTGAGTATACTAGAAATAGTCGATAGTAATAATAAAAAATGTAAATTTAAATAATACACATGGCTATTTATCTATAATAATATGTTTTTATTTAGATTTGAATATTGAAACCATTTACTTTGTGGATCTTATCGATATGTTATTTTGAGAAGTAAAAAGACTGTTTTTTGATCCATTCACATTTTTATTAACAACCAACTAGTTTCGGCAACAACCTGTTGCGCTCTTCAGGGTTTATTTTATGACTAAACATACATACATGAAATATAAAAAAAACAATATCTTTTACACTGTTTCTTTTATATATCATATATGTATGCTAAGTCATACCTAGTTTCGGCAACAACCTGTTGCCCTCTTCAGGGTTTAATTTATGTTTTTATTTAATTTATTTAATAAAACCAAAAAAAAATTATACAATTTCTATACATTTCTACTTACAACAATCTTGTGATTTAAATTTCATTAATTGATTCGGCAGTCACTTTGTTGTAAAACTTATCCATTTTAATTAAAATTTTACTTAGTAAATACCACTATTTCTTAAAATCTTCTGTGACACGTGTTTCGATGCATTCCATATCATTTTCAAACACAGTATGACACCGTACTTATAATTTTAGTTAAGCCTCTCAAAAAAAAGACTGAGCTCTTGTGCTTGGAGAGGGACTTTTTTATAGAAAATATATGTACATAAAAAAATATATATTCCAGAGGAACATATATATTTATGCAGTATGAGGGAGTTATCCTGTTTAGTTTTCTATTTTATAGTCTGTATATGTTTGTAGTATTCGATAAGTTTATTTTTTAAGAGGGTTTGTGTCTTTTATATTTTTAATTTCTAAAGGGAGGCTGTTGAATTTTTTTTCTGAAGTATATGTCCGCCTCCTTAGTGTAATGTTTAGAATACTCGCCTACCGTTCTGGAGGTCCCGGGTTCAATTCCTAGGGGGGTTTAATAAATATAAGTGATTTTCTCACTCTAATATTTATTCGATATTACACTGGACTGGTACCTGAAGTGGAGGGCTGATCACCTTTCCTTCATTTGTAATCGATCGAGATAACACTGCGTTTATATGAAGCAGTGCCCTATGCACCATTGGGGTGTGGTAAGGGATTTATTATTATCATATGTGATTTTGTTGGAACTGTTATGTGTTGTATTTAGGCATTTTATTTTCTTGAATATTTTTCGCAGATACTTTGTGGCACATTTTATAAACTTTATAAAATAAAACAACTTTGTTTTCAATCACTTTTTATTGGTACACATTATCCAACCGGTTTCGACAACAATCTTGTCATCATCTAAATTCTAAAACATTGAAATACTCATTACCTTTCATAGTTCATTACCTTTCCCTTACGATACCAAATTGGGTATTTTAAACTTATTTTATAATAATGTTTTTTCACATAAAGTTAAGAAAATTATTAAACGATAAAATTGAGGAAAGTGCGTTTAGATGACATATTAATCAAACAGTGAGTAAAACAAATGAGGTGATTGATTATGGTGATGAAATTATGGGGTGAGCTTGGTTTGTACTAAAAACAGATGAAGACCGAGGAATACTTGGCATGATCAGGTATGTAAAATAATACTATAGCGGTCAGGTCAGAAGTCGGAATAATCGGCGGGTATGTATGAGGAGATGCATGAATATGGAAGAGGCGAGGAATTTTTTAAACATAGAGTAGTGTGGCGTTCTGTTCGCCCTGCGGGGAATTTGTGTATTTTTTTTTGTTTTTTAGAATATAATAGAAAAAAAATTTTTTTTTTTTCAACTCCTTACCTTTCAAAAACTGTTTTTTTTTTCAAAATCTTATAGTTATTTCGAAGAAAAACTTATTTTTTCAAATCAAAAACGATGTTTTAGAAAAAAAATAAATAACGTAAAATTTTATCTAGATTTAAATGAAGAAAATAAGGTTGTGACTTAACGAATACTAGGCCTCAAGTAGAAAATGTTTTACCGTGAGATATTTAGTTACGCGTTTCGTAATAAAACCATCCCTTACTGAGGAATATTAAGGGAGAGTGAATTGGATCGAGTTTTCTCTCCCTTTTCCATTATCTGGAATTCAATTGTCCTATCTACATTCATGCGAAGCCCCCATTTCCTTCCAATCAGTCATCCCGTATGTTTTAGATGGAATTTCATAACATGTATCTGTGATAAAGGCTGTTTTTTTTAGACGTATACAAATTCAAATTTCCCGCAATAAATTGATGGCGGTACCCGCCCTGTGGTATGTTGCGCCATCTTGTTGAAACTATAGCTCTTCGCATCAATGCCATTCAACTAAGGTACGAAGAAGCCAGTAATCATGGTTTTGTAGCGCTCTCCGTTGACCGTAACATTCTGGCCAGCATCGTGTTTAAAAAAAATGTGCCAATGATTCCACCTGCCCATAAAGCACACTAAACAACGACTTTTAATGGATGTAAGGGCAAGGACTTGACAATCTTGACAAGGACTTCTAGATTTTCTCCACACCAAATTCGGCAATTCTGCTTACTGACATAGCCATTTAACCAAAAATATGCCTCACCGGTGAACAAAAATTTGTGTTGAAAAAAAGGATCAAGCTGAATATTGTTTTCGACCCATTCACCGAACCTTCTGACTACAAATCTAATGTCAACTGTAAAATTGACAGTGATATAATTTTGAAAATAGTCTGAGAAGAATTTTAGCGTGCGGTAGTTTGAATTTTTGTTTAAGTTTTTTGTCCACCTCCGTAGCGCAGTGGTCAGCGCGTTCGGCTACCGTGCTGGAGGTCCCGGGCTCGCTCCCCAGGGGTGTCATAATAAATATGGGCGATTTTCACTCTCATATTTATTTAATATCACCCTGGACTGGTACAAGAAGCGCAGAGCCGATCACCTAGCCTTCACGCAATTAACGATCAAGATAACACTGCGTCACTACGATGCAGTGCCCTATGCACCATTGGGTGCGGATAAGGGTTAGAAGAACAAGAAGTTTGAATTTGTGAGGAATGAGGAGATAAGGCGTAGGACGTAGCAAATCTTGGTCACGACTGTCGTCAAGAAGAGGCTTATGTTGGCTAGGCTATATATTAACCCTTCTGAATTCAATAAAATTATTAGAGACCGCTCAGTTTCACTCAAATCACGTTTTTTTGCATTTTAATACAAAATAATGAAGGTTTAAATGAAAAGCACAAACAAATGCACTTTTACACTGATTAAAATAACTGGAGAGCAATGTTTCACATATAAAACTGACTCTTGAAATAAGTAGAAAGAGGGTTTTTGAATAAACCACGCCCCTAACTGTCTAGGGTCGGGATAGCAGATAATAAAAAGTAGGTAAAATCCATCAAAATACAATACAATCCGAAAAGATTGCAAGAATTCATATTTAAAGACATAAACTAATTCTGTTGAGGGTGCCTAATACATTTGAGAACCACTGTACATATATATATATATATATATATATATATATATATATATATATATATATATATATATATATATATATATATATATATATATATATATATATATATATATATATATATATATATATATTATATATATATATATATATATATATATATATATGTATATATATATATATATATATATTTATATATATATATATATAAATATATATATATATATATATATATATATATATATATATATATATATATATATATATATATATATATATATATATATATATATATATATGTTTATATATATATATATATATATATATATATATATATATATATATATATATATATATATATATATATATATATATATATATATATATATATATATAAATATATATATATATGTATATATATAAATATATATATATATATATATAAATATATATATATATATATATATATATATTATATATATACATATATATATATATATATATATATATATATATATATATATATATATATATATATATATATATATATATATATATATATATATATAAATATATATATATATATGTATATATATAAATATATATATATATATATATATATATATATATATAAATATATATATATATATATATATATATATATATATATATATATATATATATATATATATATATATATATATATATATATATATATATATATATATATATATATATATCGTAGTCATACAGGAGAAAGTCACCAAGTGCATTTTTTACAAAAACGTGATCATTGACTATTTGATATCTTACTAGCTTAATATTGCCCTGAAAAAATCCCAAAGGATTGTAAACTTGAAGTATAATAAATTGACTTGTTAAAAATGACTAACTGCATTCATGTTTATTTTCTCGCCAAGCAAAAGTGACTTAAATGGCCCTCCTGAACATTTTACGTTTCGTCAGCTGGTCACTTTCTCCTGTACGACTACCATATATACATACTTCCATCATCTTTCGACGGACAAAATAATACAATTATAATTCATAAACATATAAACATTGCTCGTTGTTACGAACGCGTCATACTAAAGCTGTCATTAACATCGTATATGCTATTATTATATATTCAATTTGAGCTTAAAAGATAAACTAAACAGTGAATTAATTAATTCTATTCACGATGCACTGAATGGATGAATGTAATCAAATACCTATTGTGTACCTGTCGACGCCAATATAAACAAGGGTTTGGAAATAAACAAATGTAAGTATTTGTTTTCGTAAAATGCGATATATTTAGATAAATATATATAAAAAATAAACTCACTTACTAACGATCTCGGCAGTGGGTAGGCAGAGAGAAAAGAGTATCATAATTAATATTTGTGATTTTTCACTCTAATATGTATTTGGGAATATAATATGATCAATTGAGAAATAGTTGTATTTACTAGGTCAATTCTACTTTAAAATAGGAAGAACTATGTAACTAAGTGTGTAACCACTATGCCCTCTCCCTTAAGGGTAGGGAAAGATAATTGAATGCCACACCAATCTGTAGTGCGTCTCCTCACACATACCTACCAATTATTCCAACTCCTGACATGTTCACTCCTTTCAACAACGTCATATATCAAAAATCGTAAATTTTCAGTTGTGCGTATTTTCGGAATGCCCATAAATTGTACTTTATCCCAGCAAAAGCGGTATATTTTTAACTTAATATTTACCCGCTACAGGACAGAAAGTGTTTTTTTCGCATTTTGAAGAAAAGGTATTGTTTAATATTTTTTTTGTTTTATATGCTAAATATTTTTCATATGGAGAAAAAAACGTTCAGGTTTTAACTTAAATCTGTTGCCCAGTAAAAAGTTCAATAAGCGGCTTGATATTTATTTTAAATACATTTTATAATATCATTTTTGACATCTCATCAAAAATGAAGAAGAATATGGAAGTCTGGGCATTTTACGGGGCTGACGACCGTCATAGACCGTCAAAAAACAACAAAAAATAGTATGAAAATAACTCCTGCAATTGGAGATGCAGATTTTGCGAACAAGTATTTGGACACACTCAAAATGTTGTAAATATTTTATTAAATTAAAAACGATCTCCTGAAAAATAAGTTTTTTGATATATGACGTTATAAATATATATTTAAATTAGATCAACTACTGCTCATACGCTAATAAACTTAATGTTAGCTAAGCTCAAACTTAATCAATCGCTTACAAAATTTAAACACATCACAACATTAATTCATTGAAATGTCAGTTACTCCCATGTGGCGAGTATTTGTGTATTACACAAAACCCTTTAATACAAGGTGGCACAAAATTAATCACCCGATGAGAAATTTATTTTTTG
The DNA here is from genome assembly GCF_059751285.1 of Brachycentrus maculatus. Taxonomy (NCBI): domain Eukaryota; kingdom Metazoa; phylum Arthropoda; class Insecta; order Trichoptera; family Brachycentridae; genus Brachycentrus; species Brachycentrus maculatus. The sequence goes on from NW_028281436.1 coordinate 87,140, forward strand.
ACATCTTAACAAAGATGAAGAAGAATATGTAAGTCTGGGTATTTACGGAGCTGACGACCGTCATAAATGGTTTAAGTGATCACTTTACACACGTGTAATATTCACCAATTCTACCCAACATCATTTACAAATATATATATATATATATATATATATATATATATATATATATATATATATATATATATATATATATATATATATATGTTTATATATATATATATATATATATATATATATATATATATATATATATATATATATATATGTTTATATATATATATATATATATATATATATATATATATATATATATATATATATATATATATATGTTTATATATATATATATATATATATATATATATATATATATATATATATATATATATATATATATATATATATACATATATATATATATTTATATATATATATATATATATATATATATATATATATATATATATATATATATATATATATATATATATATATATATATATATATGGTTTGGCCGGTACTTGTCGGTAGTACGTTTTGAATTTCGAACGACGCCCGACTGCCAAAAAGACAAAAGAAAACAAAAGTAAAAAACAGTTGCAATTTGACTCTTCACGTGGGCGCTCTATATATTGAATTGTTGTGAATACCTCGCTGTATTTTATTGAATTGTTGTGAATACCTCGCTGTATTTTGTGACCCCATCACCACCATCAAGAGAGAATCACCCTGATCCCAGCGCTGGATCAAGACCATCTATAAGAATAAAAGGTTAGTTCTTTATTCATACGTGCTATTTGATATTTATCGAACTCGCCTTCCCTTGGTACTTGAAAGTTCGAGCATAAATCATCGAACTAACTCGGGAGAGTATCACGACTCCAAATCGATCTAAATATTTCTATCTTGTAGAATCGTCGTCTTATTGTTAATAATATAAGACTGGTCCTTCGAATAATTATTTTTTTTGAGTTTCATTTCGCACTGTGGCGAAACCATTTTTGGTCCTATCGAACCGGATTTACATATTTACGATTACTAGCGTACCTATTTACAATTGCGAGCGTTTCGGATTTGGTGTCAATACTAAATTCGATATTTAAATTTCTTGTGAATTTGTTTCCCTTTGATAATATTGCTACTGCAATAAGCATTACGTAAACATGAATGATAAAATACAACTTAAATTGGCGATAGCAAAAAAAGATTATATTTTGGCGGAAATCGAAGAGCTGCATAAACAAGCTCAACATGTTTATCAAAGCCAAAAAGAAACGCGAATTACACAAGAATTTAGAGTACAGGCATCGGAAATTGACAATGATTTTTCCGAATTTAAAAACTTGTGTGATAATGAAAACGTGTTGCAAATGAAGTTAAATCCAGATTTTCAACCGAATTTTGAGAGCTTGAAAGTTTTCAAAAGGAAGTTTTATTTTGTTAAAGACACACTTATAAGGATGACAAAATATTCTGAACTCGAGTCGTTAAATACTTCGCAACCAATTCACGGTGTAACAAATTTAGTTTTAAAATCGCAGGATGATCCTAGTTATAATTTAAGTATTCAACCACTAGTATTAAATAAGATAACCGATAACCTTCCAGTTTCCGAGATTAATACCTCATCTCTCAACTATTTAAATGACTTGTCCTTAGCTGACAGAGACTTCCACATTTCAAGACCAGTAGACATATTACTGGGTGCTGAAGTCTTTACTGAAAATCTGCGAGATAAAAGAATACGTGGACCGCCAGGAAACTCAGACGCTATGGAGACCGCATTTGGGTTTAAAATTGTAGGTTCGGCCAATTCTTTGATAAGTTACGATAAGGACGATACTCGTCCTCCTATTCATAATTTTTTGACTACTTCTAAGGAATCAATTGAGACACTAGTATCCAGATTTTGGACATTAGAAGAAGCACCTTCGAGTGAAAAACCAAGTTTTTCATCTGAGAAAAAACAGTGTGAAGAATTTTATAAATCAAACATACATCGGGATAGCACTGGGCGCTACGTCACAGCACTACCCTTTAATAGAGATCCATCTTGTTTAGGAGATTCACTTACAACTGCGACACTTCGCCATCAGAAGTTAGAACGCAAAATTAATCAAAATGACACTCTGCGTCGTGACTATGATAAGGTCATGGAAGAATATCTCGAAAATAAATTTATTTCTCCCATACCACTTAGTAATTCTAACGAGCCATTTTATGTCATACCTCATCACGGAGTTCAACGAGCGGACAAACTCACTACAAAACTTAGAGTTGTCCTAAACGCCAGTCAGGTGACTACGTCGGGTCTTTCTCTGAATGATTGTTTACATCCAGGTCCTAATTTACAAGCAGAATTACCCGCCGTTATTCTAAAATTCAGATTATTTCCAATTGCACTCAGCGCGGATATCAAGCAAATGTTTCTAAATTTAATTGTACGTCCTGAAGATCGTAGTTTTTTCAATATCCTGTATAAATTTAAAACTGATGACGTAATAAAGATGTACCAGTTTAATCGCGTGTGCTTCGGTTTGAGATGTAGTCCTTACTTAGCTATGCGTACCGTAAAGCAGCTAGCTAAAGATGAACATGATAAATATCCATACGCTGCCAAAATCGCGTCCGAAGATTTTTATATGGACGATTTAGGCACGTCCACTCGCACAACGAAAGAAGGTGTTAAGTTGGCGCTAAGTCTAATTGAACTTTTCAAATTAGGAGGTTTTGAATTAGTTAAATTTGTAAGCAACTCGGCGGAAGTAATGAATGCTATTCCGGAAAGTAATCGTTTAACTAGTAAAGTTAAATTTGACAATGAAGAGGATAACCTTAAGATTCTCGGATTAGATTGGTGTCCTAAGGAAGATGTTTTAACAGTTTCTGTAAAATGTAGCCCAATACCTAAATGTACCAAACGCACAATGTTGTCAACGGTGGCAAAGTTATGGGACATCAATGGCTATTGTTCTCCAGTAATCTTATATGCGAAATTATTAATCAAAGCTTTATGGATTCGTAAGTTAGGGTGGGATGAATTGCCACCTGAGGAAATAAAAACTACCTGGCAAAAGTTCTTAAAAGAATTGCCTCTGCTAAAAGGATTTAAATTACCTCGATTTTTAGGCTTTGAATCGGAATTATGTACTTTAAACATATTAGGGTTTGCAGACGCCAGCGAACGCGCGTACGGCGCCTGTGTTTATACGTGCATAGAAGTTCCAAATAATCCCAATAAAATAAGTCTTATTCTAGCCAAGAGTCGTGTAGCTCCACTCAAAATTGTGTCTTTAGCTCGATTAGAACTTTGCGCAGTCTTATTATTAGCAAAGCTTATTAAATTCGTCATCGATACAATTTCCTCAAGGTGTACAGTAAAAAATATATATGCCTTTAGTGACTCGACAGTCGCTCTACACTGGACTCACTCATCACCACATCGTTTTGACACATTCGTCGCAAATAGGATCACCAAGATTCAAGAACTTCTTGATCCCAAATATTTTTACCATATCAATGGTAAGCAAAATCCAAGCGACTGTATATCTCGCGGGTTGACACCCGCGCAATTAATTGACCACCCTCTGTGGTTAAACGGTCCACCGTGGGCTAGGGAAGATTGCTCTACGTGGCCTATAAATAAATTTTCCTTTGAAGAATCCGAAGATAAAAAATTGGAATACAAACGTTCTAAAGTTTTTCTAACAACGAATACATTCGTTAATAATTGTTTGGAGTTTTACGAATTGTCTAAAAGAGTCTCGTGTTGGGACAGGCTTCTTCGTATAATTGTATATTGTTTACGTTTTTTAAAACGGTTACCTCGTTCGGTGACAGTTACAGTCTCAGATTTGATAGAAGCTGAGAAGGTGGTTATTAGAGCGGTCCAAAGCTTGCATTTTTCAGACGAAATAAGCCAATTAAAGGGGTCTCAGGTCATATCAAAACAGTTGAAACGTCTGAGTCCCTTTATAGACGAAGAAGGTATTTTACGCATTGAAGGAAGATTATCCAAAGCAGATCTTCCTTTTGAAACCAAACACCCAGCGCTTCTTCCAAAACGAGACCATGTGGTCGATTTAATAATAGATCGGTACCACAAATTTCACTTACATACGGGATCGGGACTCCTTATGTCTATCCTGCGCCAAAGATTTTGGATTCTTTCTGCCAGAAGCGTCATTAGAGGGCGAGTAAATAAATGCAATGCCTGCTTCCGCATGTCTCCGTCACATCCAACTCCGAAAATGGCTGATCTTCCATCATATCGGATACAGGAGGCAAAAGCTTTTGTCCACACAGGTGTTGATTACGCGGGTCCTCTAAACATTACTCTCACTAGAAAGCGCGGACAACGTTCTCAAAAGGCTTATCTGTGTCTTTTTATTTGCTTAACAACTAAGGCCGTACATATTGAACTTGCTTCGGACTTATCCTCCGATACTTTCTTAGCCGCGTTCAAACGTTTTTTGTCGCGAAGAGGACCTGTATCATGTTTGTACTCAGATAATGGTACAAATTTTATTGGAGCTGAGGCACAGTTAGAAGATATTTATAAGTTAACCGTATCGCAGGAATACCACAATATTATAAGCAAAGAAATGCTTAAGCGTCATATAGAATGGAAATTAATTCCACCTCATAGTCCACATTTTGGTGGAATCTGGGAGTCAAATATTAAGAGTTTCAAATCACACTTATATAGAGTAATAGGAAGTCAATTACTGACTTATGAAGAACTCCTTACGGTATTAGTACAGATAGAGGCTCTCCTCAATTCTAGACCCATTTGTGTGTTATCGGGCGAACCTCATCCGGAAGTCCTTACTCCCGCCCACTTTCTCATGTCTACACCTTTGCAATCTCTTCCGGCCTTGGAAACAAACAGTTATAGTCTAGGTTATCGTAAACGGTTATTAGACAGTTTAGTCCAAGAATATTGGAAAAAGTGGAGGTTGGAATACTTGCATACATTGCAAGTGCGCCAAAAGTGGTGTACACCCGATCACCCGGTAACTGTGGGTACTTTAGTTCTAATTATACAAGACGACATCCCTTCTTTACGTTGGCCTCTAGGAAGAATAGAAGAATTATACCCTGGCACCGATGGTATTGCCAGAGTGGCTTTGGTCAGAACCCAAACCACCAGCTTCAAAAGGCCAGTTGTTAAACTGTGTCCAATTCCAAATCAATAGTAGATTGTTTATCTATTGTTTTTGCATTTTTTTATCTCAGTTTTTCTTTTGTTTGTTTGTTTTTGCATTAAGTTTCCAATTGTATTGAATTGGACGTTTCCGAACAAGTGAAAGTGTTGAGAGAATTACCTCAAACCTCTTATGGTTCAAATTGAAATGAATTATTTAATTATCCCTTTATTTAAGTATTTTTCCATATTATTTCTCTCTCTTCAACATTCGTGTTTGATCGTTTTGGAGTTCGTGGTTCTTTCGGTTTGCGTCGACGGTTTCGGAAGCTCTAGGAACTTCCAAGGCGGGGGGCATGGTTTGGCCGGTACTTGTCGGTAGTACGTTTTGAATTTCGAACGACGCCCGACTGCCAAAAAGACAAAAGAAAACAAAAGTAAAAAACAGTTGCAATTTGACTCTTCACGTGGGCGCTCTATATATTGAATTGTTGTGAATACCTCGCTGTATTTTATTGAATTGTTGTGAATACCTCGCTGTATTTTGTGACCCCATCACCACCATCAAGAGAGAATCGCCCTGATCCCAGCGCTGGATCAAGACCATCTATAAGAATAAAAGGTTAGTTCTTTATTCATACGTGCTATTTGATATTTATCGAACTCGCCTTCCCTTGGTACTTGAAAGTTCGAGCATAAATCATCGAACTAACTCGGGAGAGTATCACGACTCCAAATCGATCTAAATATTTCTATCTTGTAGAATCGTCGTCTTATTGTTAATAATATAAGACTGGTCCTTCGAATAATTATTTTTTTTGAGTTTCATTTCGCACTGTGGCGAAACCAATATATATATATATATATATATATATATATATATATATATATATATATATATATATATATATATATATATATATATATATATATATATATATATATATATGTAACTGTAAAGGTCCAAATAAAGTCCAAAAAAAATTATTCAAATTATTTTATTCAGTAAAAAAGTTATTTAAAAACAAAATTTAAATATCATTGATGTTCGACACCATTTGTAAAAATTATAACGTCTTCCGAGAGGGTGATTACTTTAGCGCCACCCTGTACAATATGATTTTGCTCAAACCGTTTGATCGAAGCTTCTCAATTCTGAAAACATTCATTACCATCACATTAATATGTATATACATATGTCCCGCGTATCCAATCTGAAATTCTGAAATATTAGTTTCAGTGAAACTTTCAGCTCGGGGTTTAGTTTTGACGGATTGGAGCATGTTTTTGACGTTGATGTCTTTGAGTTATTGTCATGTTTATTACTTTCATGACAAAAGCCAACACAGTGTAATTTTCAACATTTTGAGTGTTTCCAAATACTTGTTCACAAAATCTGGATTATCTCCAAATACAGGAGTTATTTTCAGGAGTGATTCAAGAACAAGGTTTTTAAATTGGTTCATATAAATATATATATATATATAGAACTTCCAAAATTTGAGAAGTGTGGTTATCAATAATGGGTAGAATTGGTGACTGTTACACCACTGTGATCACTCAAACCAGCCTATGATGGTTGTCAGCCCCGTAAATGCCCAGACTTCCATATTCTTCTTCATCTTTGATAAACAGTGTAATTATTTACTGTTTTGTTTAATTTACATACACGCAAATATATCGCTCACTCCTTTCAAGAACGTCAAAAATCAAAAATCTTCAATTTTCAGTTGAGCATGTTTTCGGAATGCCCAGAAAATGTACTATATCCCAGCAAAAGCGGCATATTTTTAACTTAACAATTACCCGCTACAGGGCAGAAAGTGTTGTTTTTTGCATTTTGAAGAAAAGGTATTGTTTAATAATGTTTTTAAATAAACTAAATATTTTTCAAATGGAGAAAAACCTTCAGGTTATAATTAAAAAGATCTGCTGCACAGTAAAAAGTTCAATGAGTTGCTTGATATTTATTTTTAATACATCGTATTAAATTTGTAAACTTTAAAAACGTTCTCCTGAAAAATCAAGTATTTTGATTTATGACGTTCTTCAAAGGAGTGAGCGATATTATAGTTGTCAACTAAGACAAAGCGTCTATCGTTTTTATGCGAGGAGAAGAGAAGAAAGTATGAGCATTTCAAGGCTTACGACCTGGCATTTGGCTGCCTTATGTGATCATTTTTATAAGCAGATTTTTATGTCAAACGTGCATGATTATTTCACAAAGGCTTCATTTCTGAATACAAAAATGGAAATACTAAATACGTTTTGTTAATTTATGTAAACAAACAATTTTATCTTATGTTATTTAAAAAAACTTATTACTTAAATTTATTAATATCATTTACTAACTTGAGAATATGATTTTTTTCTGTTGACCCTTAATCGACCTAAAGAATTCTTAAAATATGTCAGTAATATATAATATTTAAAAAATAATTTTTTAATAATAAAATAAACAATTTATTTATTTTAAATTTAAAATGTTAAATCAAACGCTAGTTTTTTAAGTCTACTAAATTGTATTTTATTGTTTATAAAACATATAAAAATCTATTTTTTGACAATTGTTTCGCCTAGTTATGGCATTTAAAACGGATGTTTGAAAATGCCATAACTAGGCGAAACAATTGTCAGAAAACTTATTTTAATGTTTTTTTTTTAAACAATAAAATACACCTTTTTAGGAACAAAACATAAATTAAAATGGAGTTCTACAAATTACACCTTAATTCTATAAATGATTTATTTATTATTGGAAGTTTATTTTTAAGTCGTAAATAACGTGGCAAGAAACATAGTAAAATAACAGTGAATAGGTGGAGAGTAATTTTTTTTTTTTTAAAAACACCATCGGAAATATAAGTTTCAAAAATAAAACTAAAGAATACATCAAAATGTTTCAAATGGACAGCGACGTATTCAATATCCAAAACACAACCCTAGAACTAACGAAAGGTGATGTCACAAACACCACGTTTGAATTATCGACCGTTACCAGCAACTCTACTGTGGCTTACTCAACCTGGGATATGATAAGCCAATCCTTGGCTTTGTGGATCCTGAAGGCCATCGCAATGGGTCTTCTGATATCCCTGACCATCTTGGGAAACCTTCTGGTGGTGATCGGAGTGGCTTCCAGCGCAAGACTGAGGACTCCTTCATACTTTCTGATCGTGAATTTGGCGGTGGCAGACCTGCTTCTGGGAGTTGCTGTGCTTCCCATATCAGCAGCCAGAGAGCTGTTTGACTTCCAACTGAGTAAGTTGAACTATCTTTTATGTGTCTTTGCAATGTTCTGTGTCTGTCTGCTGTGCTGGTCGGGGTTGTGAGCGTCTGTGTACCGGCCAACGTCGAGTCGGAATCGGATCTAGCTAGCTAATTGAACTAAACACTAATCCCTTTTACTGCCTACACTGGGGTACTTCTAGAAAAATTGGTGATGAACTTACAATCTTGTATTTATTTAAATTGGCAGTGACAGGTATATTGAAAGCTTTTAAATGTAAATTCACAGTAAAATCGGTATACAATTTTATATTGTTTCACATTTTCAATTAATTTTGCAACTTAGTTCAAAAAAATGCTTAGCAAGAGTAGATCTGTCAGAAAGCCTAGATGCTTCAGTATCAGATCTGGGCATGCGGTGGGACAGCTTTCAAAATCTTTTATTTTGCTTTTTGAGGGATGAGTAAGTCGAACTAAGTGTTTCATTACTTTTTGAGGGACGTGTATTTTAATTGTTTTAATAATTTTTAATACGCAGAACTTTTCAAAACAAATATAAACAGCAACAAAAAAGACATCTCAACATTGATGAAGAAGAATATGGAAATCAAGGTAATATCAGGGCTTATGATGTGTCGTAAGCTGGTTAAGTGGCTACTTTACACACGTTCAACTTTCACCATTTTACCCATGATTGACAGCCATACCACTAAAAACTTTGTAACTCCACCATTTATCATTGATCTCATGACAATACACGTGTGAGTCTATTGTAGCCATCTATGGATGGATTGGAAAAGGTTTAATTTAGCAGAGACCCTTATATTTCAATTTCAATTTACATTTCGTAGTCGTACAGGAGAAAGTGACCAACTAACAAAACATAAAATGTTCAGGAGGGCCATTTAAGTCACTTTTACTTGGCAAAAAAGTAAACATCAATGCAGTTTTTCATTTTTAGAAGTCAAGATTCAATAACCAGGATTTTTTCAGGGAAATATTAAAGCTAGTAAGATATCAAATGGTCAATGATCTCGTTTTTGTAAACAAATGCACTTGGTCACTTTCTCTTATATGTTATTTTTTGACATCTCATCAAAGATGAAGAAGAATATGGAAGTCTGGGCATTTACGGGGCTGATGACCGTCATAGGCTGGTTTAAGTGATCACTTTACACACGTGTAACATTCACCAATTCTACCCATTATTGACAACCACACTACTCAAATTCTTGGATGTTCTATATATATGAACCAATTTAGAAACCTTGTTCTTGAATCACTAGAACTTCACTAGAGACATCTATTGGTGAGATGTAAAGAAGCTTTTTTACTAAGCAGAAACTCTTATATTAGTATGTGAGATCCGAATCCTGGATTATAATCACACACATAATAATTAATTCTCTTATATGATTACGATATTTGATATTCGATTGGCAAAATAAGAAAAAAATATCGAATATGACTAAGACGTGTTTAAGAAGGATATATCTACACACTTCTAACAAGTAAAAAAATTAATAAAAAATTACCTCAATATAATTTTATGAAACAATAAATAATAAATAATTCAACCAATAACTGTTGGGTAAGCAAACTAATTTTGAAGGGAGATTTCTAATTTTGTTCCTACCTCCCTCATACATATGTCAGTCATGTTAAGGGTCGTCCCTGAATCCTCGTAAATAATATATTACATCTGATATAACGTATCCGATTACAGAAAATATTTTTTCAAAGTACTCTTACGTATCGATTTCCCAGTATTAAATGGTACACAGTCTGAAAATTCGTAAATGACCAAATACGTAAGAAATGATGTGGCCAGTTATGACCATTCTCAGCACGCTAGGCTACCGTTCTGGAGGTCCCAAGTTTGATTCCCAAAGAAGGGGGAGTCATAATAAATATAAGTGATTTTTCCACTGTAATATTTATTAAATATTACCCTGGACTGGTACCTAAAGCGGAGGGCTGATCACCTTTCTTTCATGTGTTAACGATCAAGATAACACTGCTTTTAAATGATGCAGTGCTCTTTGCACCATTGGGTGCGGATAAGGGTTAGAAAAAAAGAAAGAAAAAAAAAAAAAATATATATATATATATATATATATATATATATATATATATATATATATATATATATATATATATATATATATATATATATACATATAAATATATATATACATATATACATATATATATATATATATATATATATATATATATATATATATATATATATATATATATATATATATATATATATATATATATATATATATATATATAAACACACACATACATATACAGGATCGCAACAGGACAACAAAAAATGTGTTAAACTTTATTCTATTCTAATTAGAATGTACAATATCCGTCAAGTGGTTGCCGCCTGTGTTGATATAAAAAATTTTGCCCGTTTTATCAATCTGTTTGTATACTGCAGCTGTCTAGTTCACAAATGTAAAAAATGATCGACATACGACGTATTTGCGAAAATAATAACATCTTCGGATAGTATGATTAATTTTGCGCCACCCTTTACGTATGAACATATATATATATATATATATATATAGATAGCAATGAAAAGAAAGTAGAGAAGATATACATGAAACATGAGGGAAGACAGTATTTATAAATATATTATCCCTCATACGTCATTCTGATCTCTTCATCCTGTGGATTTTCCGTAAAACATTATGTATACTTTGGTATTATTAACTCGTTTGCTTCATAGGGGTTATTTTTCGACTCAAATACATTTTGAAAAAAGTCATGTAATTTCGTGAGATGTAATCTAAAAATTTTGCATAACCTTCGTCAGAATTAAGTATGTTTTATTAGATTTTCAATGTTAGATATTGCAAATAAAGCTGTCGTTTAGAAAATTAAAAGTCTGAGCATCCTCCCTTTTAGGGTATATATATATATATATTTATATTTATTTAAGACCCGGTATTCGTTACATCACAAATTATTTTTTTTCTAAATCCCGGTAACATTTTACGTAATTGTTTTTTTTTTCTCAAAATACCGTTTTTGCATTGAAAAAAATAAGTTTTTCTTTGAAATAATAAAATGGTGTATAAAAGAAAAGAGTTATTGATAGGTTAGGAGTTTTAAAAAAATCTGTACATATTAAAAAAAAACTAAAAAAAATTCCAATAAACAATAATTAAAAAATAAACTAATGAGTGTCCGAAATGAAAACTCTAAGGAGGATATATGGCAAGAGTCTACGAGATAAAATTACCATCCAGAATGAAACCATCCAGACTCCTCCACATAGCACTTCACGGCCTAACTCCAAGGTACCTATGCAAAGAGTAAAAAACAAATAAGCATCCTAACCAGGACCTTGACAGGACACTGCAGACTGAGGAAACACATGACAAAAATTGGACCACATGACTCCCCAGCATGCAGATTTTGTATGGAGGATAACGAGACACCAATCCACATTCTCTATAATTGTGACGCACTCGCTCGCAAACAAAGTCACATCCTTGGAGAACGGACTCTACTGGACTCTGAGAAGGTGAAGCTCCTACCACCAAGACAGGTCGTAAGTTACATGACACACGTAGCTCTTGGAAGTGAGCTGTGATACAGAGGGAGGTTACAATATACCTTATATGGTCGTAGTGACATAAGGGATGCAAGAGCTTTTGACCTCACAAAAAAGGTACCTACACGACTCCCGGGCAGACCACCAAAGAGATGGATTGGGAATCGACATCGCAGGAAGCTTATCCCTTTTTAAAACAGGCACCAAGGCCTACACCAAGAAGAGGAAGAAGATTCGTTTGAATTTTATTTTTTACATATTTTAACATTTCTAAGAATATTCCAAGAAATTTCATAGAGTTTTATTGTGTCGTACAATTTTCATTCTTTGAAGAACTAACATGTTCAATTCTACGATGTTTTCAGTAAAGTACGGCTGTATTTTCATGAATTATCCAAATTTATGCAAATAAAAACAATCGTTGACGGTATTAACTCACGGCATAAGGGGTTTTTTTCTCAAATTTTGTGGTTAGAAAAATATTTGAAAATCGTTAATTTAAAGACACATGGTATAATTTGTCTAGTAGTTTCTCGTATCTCGTTTATTTGTTTATTTTTTGACATCTCAACATAGATGAAGAAGAATAAAGAAGTCTGGGAATTTACGGAGCTTACGACCGTCATAGAAATAAAAGAGAATTGAGTCTCTTTTTTTTCCTTTTGTAGAAAAATATTTTTTTTATTATTTACACAAATATAACAGTTTCATACTATTTCTTTGAGCCTAAGCGGCTCATTATTAGAAATAGGGATCAAATTGTGGTAGAGTGGGTTCGAACCGAGAAACTCTGACTTAAGAGTTCCGCGACACTAACCACGGGGCCACAACCCGACACATTTATTTAGTTTTCTTTTATGTACATTGCGATTCTTATCATAAACCATATTACATTTAAAAAACATATAAAGTATAAGTCATTCCATGATTAATACATACACATATCGCTTGTTAAATGACATAGGACCACAACGCAAAAAATAAATTAAACTCTTTATTCCAAAAATGGTATCTAAATCTTATTTTTTGACATCTCATCAAAGATGAAGAAGAATATGGAAGTCTGGGCATTTACGGGGCTTACGACCGTCATAGGCTGGTTTCAGTGATCACTTTACACGTGTGTAAAGTGATCACTTAAACCAGCCTATGACGGTCGTAAGCCCCGTAAATGCCCAGACTTCCATATTCTTCTTCATCTTTGATGAGATGTCAAAAAATAATATGAAAATAACTCCTGTAATTGGAGATAATCCAGATTTTGTGAACAAGTATTTGGACACACTCAAAATGTGGTATCTAAATCGTCAACATTTTCATATTCGACACCCATGAATGTAGCGTTAGAATGGATTTCTAACGCTAGATTCATGGGTCTTTTCGAATATGAAAATGCGGAACGCACTTTGAGAAACGCTGACGTACGTCATCGCTCTTTGAATTGATTTTTAGCAGACAGTCCTTAGAACTGCTTTTACATGACGTGTAGATTTTCATTATTATCTGCCCTATTGAACGGGCATATTTTTCTTTCTAGTTTTGCATTACAAAGGTGAAAATGAAAATAAATTTCCACCCTCTATAAACGTTGATCGAGATTCTTTTGCCGATAAAGGTATGTATTTTTTCCATACTACAGTTTAAATTATTTTAAAATTGCTTTTCGAGGGATGTGTATATGTGAAATTTAAATACGCTGGGCTATGCAAAACAAATGCAAACAATTGAAAAATCAAACCTTTCTGATGTTTTTTTTTTATAACTATAAGTGTCCATCATATCATTCGTTCTTACTTCATTTAATTCCTTACCTGTTTTTTCTTCGACTCCGTCAATTTACAGTTTCATAAGCATGTAATTTTGTTATTATTCCTCGTTCATATATCGCTCACTCTTTTCAAAAACATCATACATCAAAAAACTTGATTTTTCAGGAGATCGTTTTTTTAATTTCAAGAATATAATAAAGTGTTTTAAAAATAAATATCAAGCCACTTATTGAACTCTTAACTGTGCAACAGATCTTTTTAGGTAAAACCTGATTGTTTTTTCTTAATTTGAAAAATATTAAGGATATTTGAAAAATACATCAACAATACATTTCCTTCGAAATGCAAAAACAATACTTTATGTTAAAAATATGCCGCTTTTGTTTGGATATAGTACATTTTCTGAGCATTCCGAAAACATGAACAGTTGAAAATTTACGATTTTTGATATATGACGTTGTTGAAAGGAGTGAGCGATATGTTCGTTTATCCAAAAAAGTCCAAAAAACAATATATTCATATAAGTACTACATGTACCGTCAGTGTGAATACCTGCCCACATCTTTTATTCTTAATACTAGTAAGTGAGTTAGTCGTCAAGTTGGCAAGCCTGCGCGGCGCGCTGTCATAGTCTGTGCATAGTATGTGTACCTACTCAAATTTTCAGACACGATTTTAAGTACTACTTAACATCATGATTAGTACTTAAACGTCCAATTGGATTTGTTAAGCATACAATATGGTTTCAAAATCGTCGAATTCGAAGTAAAAAAATTGTTGTATTATTTTTTGTCTGGGCTTACGACCGTCATAGGCTGGTGTAAGTGATCACTTTACTCACATGTAACATTCACCAATTTTACCTATGATCGACAACCACACTACTCATGTTCTTGGAACTTATATACATATATTGTTTAAATTCGAAGCATAGCGCTTGAATCACTAGAATTTCACTAGAGATATCTAGGGTGAGATGAAAGAAGCTTTTTATTAAGCAGAAACTCTTTCATTTGTATGTGAGGTCCGAATTATAATCACATACATGAGAAACGCTAGAAAATATCCTTTTAATTTTATTATTTTAGCTTATAATTTGACCAGTTAATTTATTTACAACATTTTGAGTGTGTTCAAATACTTGCACATATTCATTCAAACACTTATCCGCACCGCAATGGTGCATAGGACACTGCATCATATAAACGCAGTGTTATCTTGATCATTAACACATGAAGGAAAGGTGATCAGCCCTCCGCCTCAGGTACCAGTCCAGGGTAATATTGAATAAATATTACAGTGAAGAAATCACTTATATTTATTCGACCCTCCCTGGGAATCGAACCCGGGACCTCCAGTACGGTAGCCGAGCGTGCTGACGACCATTACACTACGGAGGCGGACAAAGGATGGAAATACTATTTTTATAAAATCTTTGTTGAGATGTCAAAAATTATTACTAGATCCTTTCCAAAGGACTAATGTATAGGACTCTTCGTCTTGCTTTAGTATAATTAAAATTAACAGCATCATCACGTTGATCACACTCGAAAAGGGGTCTTTTTTAACCAAATAAAAATTAATGTTTTCTTAAAATTTCACCAGTTCAATTAGTACGCTACAACATAAAGCTTAATAAAGTTACTCATTTTATCAGAAGATGGTCACATTTAAATGGGCACTTCAGCCTAATGATGTCATTTGGTACAGAATACCCCACATTACTTAAATGGCGCTGTTAAATAATATAGAAATTTTTCTTTACAACATTTTGAGTGTGTCCAAATACTTATTCACTCACACTCAAAATGTGTTAAACGGAGATTTTGAATACATTTTATATAAAGTTGGGATTATGAATTCATGGAAAAGCATCGACTTCTCGAAACAAAATAATAATAATAAAACCCTTATCCACACCCCAATGGTGCATAGGGCACGGCGTCATATAAACGCAGTGTTATCTTGATCGCTTACACATGAAGGAAAGGTGATCAGCCCTCCGCTTCAGGTACCAGTCCAGGGTAATATTGAATAAATATGACAGTGAAAAAATCACTCATATTTATTTTACCCCCCTTGGGAATTGAACCCGGGACCTCCAGAACGGTAGCCGAGCGTGCTGACCATTACACTACGGAGGCGGACGCATCGACTTCTCGAAACATAACCTTAACTTAACATTTTTTGTCTGAGAATAAAACATACATCATATCACATTTAGCCTTTGAGGTAGTATTTTACGAAAATGGTGAATATATATATATATTAAAAAAATATATATATATATAAATATATATATATATATATATATATATATATATATATATATATATATATATATATATATATATATATATATATATATATATATATATATATATATATATATATATATATATATATATATATATATATATATATATATATATATATATATATATATATATATATATATATATATATATATATATATATATATATATATATTTATATATATATATATATATATATATATATATATATATATATATATATATATATATATATATATATATATATTATATATATATATATATATATATATATATATATATATATATATATATATATATATATATATATATATATATATATATGTAAGTAATCCAAAATTATAGTGCACTCCCGTTTATCCGTGATCAAGTTGACCGGGAAGGGGATTATCCGGGACACATGAGTCATTGAAATAATATTTTACAAAAACAAAACCATTTCACAATAGAAATAAAAATGTCGAAATATGTGTTGAGGGCCGAACACGTTTGCTATCTGCAGTGACAGAATAACAGTATCCCACTATTATGTAATTTTTTTGGCTTTTAATATTTAAAAAATACGTTTGTAACCTTTTTTTATTAATCAGTCGTCAAAATATTTGTGATAAGTGTAATTTATTCTACGAAGATTCATTGTTTAGATGTATTCTACTGATGAGGATTGATGTGAGTTGCATTTATTATTTACCTTGCTTATTGTGTATAAGATTTATAGATCAATTAGTGGATTATTGTTTCTTCTAGATAAGGACATGTTTTATTTCAATCTGTGTAGGGAATAGAAGAAATAATCTAGTGTGAGCTAGTCAGGAACATGTCAGCATTTGCTCATTGCTGGGAGGAAACCACGTACAACTCCTCATGAGAAGGCGGACTGTTGACTGTCATCAGCAGATCTTCCGTTCCACTAGAAGAGGGTCCGGCATTTAGTGTCCTAGCTTGGTTTATGGTGACAATGTCTTTCACTAGTTTTATCATGTATGATACCACCTCTCGCGGCAGTTCCTTATGAGCTATCACGGATCCAATATCGGACAGGTTCTCACCCAGATATAATAATTAAATCTTACCCACATCTAATACAAACAATACTTTGTGGTATTATGCTTTTAAAAATTTCGTTTTTAAGCTTCGTCACAAAAAACGCGCTAAGAGTTACAGAAATGAAACTCTAAGAAGCATATCTGGCAATAGTCTACGAGATAGAATATGGAACACCAGTATAAGATAAATATGTGAGATTGAAGATGACGTTAGGTGGGGAATACAACGAAGGAGACGATTGTATGCGCATGTGAGGAGAATGGAACCATCCAGAATCCCCCACATTGCATTAGTTGATTCCCGGGCAGACCACCAAAGAGATGGATTGACAGCTGGTAATAGACATCGCAGGAGGCTAATTCCTTTTTAAAATATGCCTCAAGGCCTACACCAAGCAGAAAAAGAAGAAGTTTTAAGTGTAAAATATCCATTTTTAGGTTAGTTGTCTCTAATCATGTCACACTGTCAATACATGCATCATACTAAGCAAGTAGATATACACATAAGCGCATAAAGAGCAGTTTTAAATTTATCTTTTTTTAATTTTTTTCCATATTTTAGAGTAAACCAGAAAATCGACCATCCTTCCCAGAATATCGGGAATGTACTGTATTATTTTTACTCCAGTGAGTTATAAGGGGTAGAGAGATCGCTCTCACAATTCACATATCGCTCACTCCTTTCAACAACGTCATTTATCAAAAAACTTAAATTTTCAGTTGTGATAATTTACTATATCCCAGCAAAAGCAGCATATTTCAAACTTAATATTTACGCGCTACAGGGTACAAAGTATTGTTTTTGCATGTTGAAGAAAAGGTATTGTTTCATTATTTTTTTAAATACACAAAATATTTTTCGAATGGAGAAAAAAACCTCCATATTTAACCTAAAAAGATCTGTTGCACAGTAAAAAGTTCTATAAGTGGCTTGATTTATTTTTAATACATTTCATTGCATACTTAAACATTAAAAACGATCTCCTGAAAATCAAGTTTTTTTATATATGACGTTGTTGAAAGGAGTAAGCATATGTATAATATATTATCCAAAATATATCAGTGTTCGATAATGAGGAACTTACCCGCAGAATATCAAATTCTAACAAGTCCCATGTGCTTGAAATTCCTACGCATGCGGATAATACAGTGGAACATCTCATAGCAAGCAAAGAAGATTGTGAATTTTTAATAAATTCTTCCTTAACGAGTGACATTTTGCATAACGAGTGACGTGTGTGTTCCAATGTGTTCAGAGATCTAATATGCAAATTTCGTATAGTTGTATTTGAGTGTGTTTAAAATGTCTTCGCAGATCTGTTTTGTTGCATTTCAGTGTATGTTCCAATGTGTTCATAAATCCAATATGCAAATTTCGTATAGTCGTATTAAAGTGTGTTTCCAATATCTTCGCAGATCTTGTTTGTTGCATTTCAGTATATGTTCCAATGTGTTCAAAGATCCAATATGCAAATTTCTTATAGTTGTATTTAAGCGTGTTTCCTGTATGTTCGCAGATAATGGTTTATTTCATTTCAGTGTATGTTCCAATGTTTTCGGAGGTCCCTATTCAAATTTGGTACATTTGTATTTCAGCGTGTTTCATTTGAATTTAAGTGTGTTTCGATGTGTTCGCAGGCCCCGTGCTGTGCTCGGCCTGGTCCTCGCTGGACGTGCTGTGCTGCACGGCCAGCATCCTGTCGCTGTGCGCGCTGGCCGGCGAGCGCTACCTGGGCGTGTCGCGCCCGCTGAGGCGCGCGCGCGTGCTGGGCGGGCCGCGCGCGCGTGCCGCGCTGCTGGGCGCGCCCTGGGCGCTGGGCGCGCTCATCGCGCTCGCCGCGCCGCTAGCCTGGCCCGAGGGAGAGGGGGACGCGTGCACGGTCAACAAGCACTTGGGGTAAATAAATACAAAAGTAAAGTGATCATTTAACCAGCCTATGACTGGTCGTAACCCCGGTAAATACCCGGAGATCCAGATTCTTCTTCGGATATTTTTTTTATGTATTTAAATATTAATTCAAATACTGATTTTTTTAAGTCTGATAAGTTTTATTTGTTAAAAAAAACACAAGTTGTTTCGCCTTGTTATGGCATCTTCAAACGAATGTTTGATTTAACATTTAAATACATAAAATAAAATGGAGTTCTACAAATTGAACCCCAAATCTATAAATATAATGTTTTTTTTTAAATTTACTAACCCATCGGCATACCAGCATATCATGGCGGCTAAGAATATTTTACATTCGCATATCAGCCGCAGTTCAAGCCACACCTCCGTCCGTGGGTAGTTCATATTATAAAGATACTTTCGTGTGATATCTACAAATCAGTAAAGAAAACTTTTGGTTATGCATTATTTCTTATTATTTTTATACGAATTTTTCAACGACACTTGACCAACGATGTCTCTAAGGGTAGAATTATCCTTTTGATTAAAATATCAACACGATGTCGGGTTGTGGTCCCGTGGTTAGTGTCGCGGATTTTTGGGTCAAAGTTTCTTAGTTCTAACCCTAAACTAACTAACCAAATAAATATGTTTTTATTTAAATCTGTGTTGGGAACAGGAGGGATAATCTAGTGTGGGCTAGTCAGCAACTTAGCTTTCACGGCTTCAGAAGGTGAAATTATAGATATTGAAGTCTGACATTTACACGGCTTCTGGCTTGTCATAGACTCGTTTAAGTGATCACATTAAACACTTTGTCTTCTTCTTATTATTATTTTAGGCCTTGCGGCCTGTTTTTAAGAGGGATTAGCCTCCTGCGACGTCGATTCCCAGTTATCGACCTATCGCTTAGGTGGTCTGCCCGGGAGACGTCTACCAGGGGGTTGGCCTTAAAGTCCGATGTGGGGGAGTCTGGATGGTTCCATTATCCTTACACGCGCGTACCATTGTCTCCTGCGTTACCTTCCCCACCTAACGACATCTTCGATCTCGCATATTTCCCTGATCCTGGCATTTCTGATTCTATCTCGAAGACTCTTGCCTCATATGCTTCTTAGAGTCTTCATTTCTGACACTCTAAGCGCGTTTTTTTGTGGCAGCGGTGTCTGCTCTACTTTCGATTCCATACGTCATGATGGGCCGGACACAAGTTTTGTAAATCTTGATTTTGCTGCTGATCTTCATCTCAGGGTTTTTCCATACGGCATTTATACATATACTTATACACTTTGTAACATTTATAATTCTTTCAAATCGTTTTGGTTCTAGGTACGTGATATTCTCCGCTTGTGGGTCATTCTACATCCCTGCTGCAGCGATGCTGCTGCTCTGGTGGAAGGTGTACCGGGCCGCCGTCAGGAGGTCGGCCCGCCTGGCCGGGGGCCGCCTGCCCGACGAGGGGCTGCGGGCCCACAGGGGAGGAGCCCCACTGCAGGTTTGTAGAATCATTATTTTATGTAACGTGTTTTGAATATTGAAAGCATAAATTAAACCCTGAAGAGGGCAACAGGTTGTTGCCGAAACTAGTTGGTTAATAAAAATGTGAGTGGATCAAAACACAACGTCTTTTTATTTCTCAAAATATTATGTGTTTTAACAAACGCCCATTGTTGTCTGCCTTCATAGCGTAGTGGAGGTGCCAGGTTTGATTTCCGGGAGGGTACAAATTAATATAACTGTTTTTTCACTCTTATATGATGTAAACGTTTTTTTTTTTATTTCAATTATTTGTTAATCGATATATACGTACATATACATACATTTATACGTACATATATTAATTTTTTGGGAAAACCCACCAAGCCACCTTTTGTGTCTTGCGGTGAACTTCATTTTGCATACTTTTTATAAGTATTTTTTCTATTTAAACATAATTTACCCACAAAAAAAGGAAAATTTATTTTCTTTACAGTTTTTATAAAATCAACTCTTGATCATTTTTGCCCACTCTTTTTTTTGCCTTTTATATTATATTAACTTAGCTTCATGTAAACATTGGATACCAGTTTTTCTCCGTAATAGCAGCGTCATCTAATAAAAGAAACAGCAATACATACAATACTTTATAGGTCGTAGCGGACCGCGTGCTTATTGACAGCTTGCTGTAACAATAATTTTCAACGTTTTCGATTGCATTATTGTTTCATATAATTTTTTTGTATTTTCCATATTAGTATTGTATATTTTTTTCCGTTTAATCAGCAAGGCAGAAACTAGCTTTATTTTAGAAAACCAATAAATTCAACCTGTTTTTTTTCACTTCGATGGCAGCGCTATATATTGTAAGCAACACACGATTTTTTTTCATACACAAGCATTAAGAAATGTGTTCTTTTTTTCTCATTATGAGCCACAGCAACACGCTAGACAGGTACAGCTGAGTAACCAGAACTCTAAAAACCAATAAATTCATACTTTTGACAACGTCTTATTGATGGAAATAAATAGATTTTAATTTATTTTGGTCATGCGCCGATCGGGGTTTCGAACTGAAATAATCAGATCCAGACGCCAAAGCCATACCAATGCGGCCACGGCCGACCCACCGCCTGGCGTCCAATTTCCCTTTTAAAACCATCAATTGCGACCGTGCGTCACATTGATTGAAGAATGGATTTCGATGGACTTTGAATAAGAAGAATGTATTGATTAAGGGCGAATCGATGATGCGTGTACCTTGAAATCAAAGGGTTTAGTCCTTTCTGGGGTCCTGCGTCTCGATAAACCCTTTTCGAAATAGATTTCAATCAGATGAATAAATATGTCACATCGTCAATTCGTTACAATAAAAATATTCATATATTTGTTGGAAATTTTTCGTTGAAAAGAGAAATAAGGTTGAACGTGAGACATATTGGCATCGCTCATATACAGTATCGAACAGATTAATTGAAACTAACTTTTTTTGCTATATTTTCGTAAAAAGTTTTGTAAAATCTATTGTTTATTAGTTATTTCACAAATTAATATTTAATATGATCTAATTTGGGCTCAATCATAGATTTTACTCCCTTTTGGCATCTATTTTATAAGAGTTTGGCACGTGGATGCCATTTTCCGTCTAGAAACCATACCTGAATTATGGTCAAAATAAGCTTTTCCACCTTGGTGCATTCAATTTCGGAGAGCCGTTTCTTACAGATAGCTGATAGACCTTTAATTAGGTTTATGACTGGCAAAATTATTGACTAGTTCAACATAGTTCATTGTTTTTGTGTGAACATTTTCATATTTTTTTTGGATTTGTAGTAGGGGGTTAAATCCTGCTGATATATTAAATTACGATTTGACCTTCGTTTTTGTATCTCTGGTAGTATCTTTTCCAGTAGAATTGGGTGATACTTCTCCCTATGCATCATCTCAGTCACCGAGAGAAGCAGCCCTGGTCCATAATACGAGAAACACCCCCAAAACATTTTTTTAAAGGGTGTTGAAAATACGAAAAAAAAGTTTTGTTTCAATTAATCTGTTCGATACTGTATGTATCCATTCGAACTATAAAGTTCTCCACACATTGGCTGACTTCACCTCTAGACCTCTCAGTTACAAAGTTTGCTTGCGTAAATTTAAGTTAGGGTCGCGGTATAATGGTTTCCGGATTACTCACAACGTAAAACGAGCCTTTTAATAACACAGAACCTTTTCATGACAGCAAACAGATTATCGCGTCCTAGCGTCAAAACATTTTTTTACAGGGTGCTGAAAATACGTAATACGTTTTAATCAATCTGTTCGATACTATACATAGTAATCGGCACTAATGGTCTCATTATGTAAATTTGATCTCATAAATACTAACATTTTCAGGAAAAAGTTCATCAATTCAGCAGTCATTTTCGGAACGAATAATTATGAATTATAATATTTGCAAGCTCAAGTATCAAATAAAAAGTCTACTACCAATAATAAATTTGTAAAAGATTTTCTTTTTCATAACATATTCACCATTCTACCCATGATTGACAACCACAATACATAAGTTTTGGAACTTCTAAATATATCATTTATCTCATTTAGATTTATTTCACAAATTTTTAAAACGGAATTCTACCAACTGTCTGCAGTTACAATAAATATCCTTATGATCCTTATTCAAGATGTGTGTAAGTATTAGGCAGTAGGCATCCCGCGAAGTGAAGCCAAAATGAATTCTGAAAAACCTTTCAGTACCCCATTCCCTCGGGAGTACATTCCACTTCGTGTGGGAGTGTTCGGATCGTATTTTCGGGAGAGTGAAAACAGAACTCGTAATATTAAAACAACTACATACATACATGGATGGTGTATTGAAGTAAAGAAAGCGAATTGGATAATCTGATTTGTATTGCGTTTTGGCATTCAAAGGTGAGATCACTTTCATGTGTTAGTACTAGTTTGGGGGTGACCTCCGTGATTTATTTTTGTTTTAACGCTGTGTGCATTTAAGCTTCTCTGCATTTCTTTTTGTAAGAGTCATGGTTTCTAAGTGCAAATTATTTATGGTATTGGCTTTTCAGTTATAAATAGGTATTATATTGTGGAAATAAATAATCAGTATGAGTTTGCCAAGCTGTTGTTGATAAGGAACCAATAACATAAAAATTATACATAATTAATTTGTTGTTTGTATACTCACGTCTCATTAATTTGGGACGATATTTTCTCAATCCAATGGGGCATATAGCCCTCTATACCTTCCTGACTTCAGTTATTACGTTTTAACCCTCTTAACTGGAGTGCGCATTCAATTAAGAAATTAGCTTTTAGAATTTCGATTAATTAAATTTTCCCGATTTCCATCACAAAGGATATTCAATTAATAAAACAGAGAACCCGCAAAATACTAGAAAACTAATTTCTGATGTTAATTATTTTCAAATAATCCTGTCAGGAGATTGCAATGGAAGAGGCATCAAATGAAATGATGCTGGATAAAAGTGCTGAATGGTGAAATAACTGTAATATATTTCTTGAATGTTTTTTTCAGATACTTTGTGGCACATTTTATAAACTTTATAAAATAAAACAAATTTGTTTTATTTTATTTATTGTTTCGGCATTAACTTTGTGGTAAGACATGTTACAATGATTAAAGAAAACACTTGTTTTTTACCACTTGAGTTTTATTATTTACTACATGTTTCAGAAGTTAAACTTCCATCATTCAGTTATTATACAGAACTGAATGATGGAAGTTTAACTTCTGAAACATGTAGTCTATAATAAAACTCAAGAGGTAAAAAACAAGTGTTTTCTTTAATCATTGTAACTTTGTTTTAACCACTTTTTATTGGTACACTTTATCCAACCGGTTTTGACAAGAACTATGAGTACTTCAATGTATTAGAATTTAGTACATAAACCCTGATGATGGTAAGGTTCTTGTCGAAACCGGTTGGATAAAGTGTACCAATTAAAAGTGGTTACAAAGTTGTTTTATTTTATAAACTGTAATATATTTTATAAATGTATAACATAAAACATTGAAGAGATAAGGCGTAGGACGCAGCGAATCTTGGTCACAACTGTCGTCAAGAAAAGGCGATTCAGTTGGCTTGGCCATGTACTCCGCATGCCTCCTGAGAGCCTTAATCAAGCTTGCCTCTTCATCAGGTTCGCGCCGCCCAGGACGACCACTGCTGATAATTCGTCGGCAGTTCTCGTAAGAACTTCGAGACGCGGATCTGACTTGCGAGGATGCGAAGGAGCTGGCAGTCGACTGAAAGTTAAATTGAATATTATAACATTTTAATTGTATGTTTATTTTTTTACAGACGTCAATCCCTAAGGAATCGTCTGTAAAGAGATCTCGACGGTCCAGTGGCTGGATGATATCCGAAATTGAGGAGCCATCGATTCGCATGAAGATACTATCAAGGTAAGATATCTGATTGGTTTTTGAACAGTATACACATAATAACAAAATTTTGTATTATTCATTGATTTACTCTGTCTTTTTTAAATTTTATTAACTTTTTTTAAATTAAAAAACTAAAAACTAATTTTTTAAAATTTTAACCATAAAAATATTACAATTTTGGTTTTATATGAATAGCAGTCCACAACAATTTCACTTTAGTCTACGTTAGATTTGATGATGGATTGATTATTCCGAAACCGGTAGTCACGAAGTAGTGTTTTTTAAAGTGTTATTACACAGCGAACGATAAATGATAAGGAGAGTATAATATTATTTTTTGACGTATCATCAAAGATGAAGAAGAATATGGAAGTCTAAGCATTTACGGGGCTGACGACCGTCATTGGCTGGTTTATGTGATCACTTTACACACGTGTAACATTCACCAATTCTGCCCATTATTGACAACCACACTACTCAAATTCTCGAAAGTTCTATATATAAATATATATGAACCAATTTAGAATCATTGTTCTTGAATCACTAGAACTTCACTAGAGACATCTATTGGTGAGAGTGTAGTACTTCGTTCTCTCACCTGAACACGCTGAAAGCATTTTCACAAATTTGTTCAGCAATTCTCCATTTGAAAGTTATTTTAGCATTCAGAATATTAAAATAAAATATGGGTCGTATTTTTCGGAAGCAGTTGAAAAGGGTAATAAAAAAGCTCCCTGATAAAAATTCTGCAAAATTTAAAGTGAATAATGGGGAAAATTTTATCCGGCGTCAGTTGAACTGCGAATGTAAAAAAAATCAGATAAGTACTTGAACTATATAATTTTATACGTAGTACTCACGTACGCCCTTAAGGGGTGTACTCTCAAATATACACAGTCGATGCGACCGCCTGCGCTAGGGGCCAGATGTGTCACTGCGCACATATTTTACAAATAATCTTTTTTTTTAAATATTCAAAAAATATTAATATTTTTTTTAACTCCCTAACGTTCAAAAATACTTCATTTCAAAACCAACATGTATATATTTCTGGGTAAAAATATTTTTTAAAAACAACGGTGTTTTAAGGCTGAGATCTAAAAACATTCCAATTCAACGCGACATCCCGCGCTAGGAGCCAAACGTGTCTCCGCGTAAAACATGTTTTGGGATATTGAGTTTTGTAAATAATTAAAATTGAAAAAATATGTTTAAAATTTTTTGGAAAATTCCTATTTCTAAATTTTCTAAATTATTCATGACTTGACCTTTATTTGTAACAGAGTGTAATTATTTAAGTGTATGAGAGTCAAATGAGTGGTTAGTTTCCATGATATGATTTGCGAATTCCGAAAAATAATTACTTCTTAGTCCACGACGATGTTCCCTAATTCTAATTCTTAGACTTCTCGCAGTCGAGTATTTTTATTTATTTTATTAATTTTTTTCAAAACATTTAACATTACAAACATAAGTCAAACATATAATATTCTCATACATACAATATTCTCATACAAGTCATGCATATAATATTATCAATGAGTAATTTCTATTTCTCTTTTTGGGACATGGGATTTATGTTTACAAGACTAGAACACAAATAATAATGCAAAAAAAGTTTTTTTTTTAAATAACCAAAACTAATACATGGCAAAATATAAAAACAATAAACAGGTATAATAAATAGGCATAAGAAGCATATTTAAAAGAAATAAATAAGAAAAACATAAGGTAAGAAGCATATTTAAAATAAACAAATGAGAAAATATTAAAAGGTGAAAATATAACGAATTAGAAAAAAAAGGTAAAAACAAAAAAATAAGGAAATATGACTGAAAACTACATATACGAGTATATCTTTCCATAGAGTACCGTTGCCGAAACACTTTTCTATCATTTTCAATGTCGTCGCACCGCTAAAACTACAAAATTTAATACACACTCGTTGTAGCTAATTCCATTCCA
>NW_028281437.1:340000-360310 GCF_059751285.1 Brachycentrus maculatus
TGGATTGGCGATTTCTGTCACCAAACAAATAACAGAAGGTGTATGCGCCGTCCCATCTTGTAAATAGTGTTTAGGTTAGGAGCGATGGCTTGAGGGGATGAATATTCAGTAGCCGTTCGTCTGAGAGTCCAATTCTTTATCCGAGCCCCGCAAACCTTGCCATTAAACCTGATTAAATGGATACAAGATGTCGGTGAAGACAAAACGCATGAATTAAACATGAAGATGAACAGAAAAAACCTCTACAAGTTAAAAAAAACATCCGGTCGAATCTAGAATCGTTTTAAGAGAAATACTTGTGTTTTTATTATTTATACAAAAAAAATTGAATTTCTTGCTATTTCTCTGACTCAAGAGTCCGCGACACTAACCACGGAACCACAACCCGACACCAATGAATCTCACAACCTTCCATCTTCTCTTCTTCTCAATTTATTTCACTATTTATATTTTTTTCTGGAGGTAGGTCCCAGGTTCGATTCCCAGGGGGGTTTAATAAATATAAGTGATTTTTTACTCTAATATTTATTCAATACTACACTGGACTAGTACCTGAAGTGGAGGGCTGATCACCTTTCCTTCATGTGTAAACGATCGAGATAACACTGCGTTTATATAAAGCAGTGCCCTATGCACCATAGGGGTGCGGTAAGGGTTTTATTACTTATAATGAATGGTGTATAGGGCACTGCATTGAATAAGCAAAAAATATCGTTAAAAAGACAGGTCATTGTTTCCTCAAATTGACTTATTTTAATAATAATTATGGAGTAAGGAAAGAACGGTAAAATAAAAATGAGGCGTATGTAGTTGTATATAAAAGCTGAAGAAGACCGAGGAATACTTGACATGATCAAGTTTTTCAAGTAGGAAGTGAATTCGACAGGTATATACGAGGAGATGCACGAATCCAGAAGAGGCGAATAATGTTTGGCAAATACAGAATGCAATATTTAAAAATTTGAATAATGTGGTTGTCAATCATGGGTACAGGTTTTTCAAATTGAACGTTTTACGAAATAAATAGGAATCTTACAAATCAACTTGGTCGGTACATTGTATTTAAAAAAAAGTTTGAATTTAAAAAAATACATTATTATTAGTACTACATACATATACCGTCACTGAGAATATCTGCCCACATATTTTATTCTTCAGACTAGCAATTGCTTTAGTCGTCAGGTTTGCAAGCCTGCGCGGCGCGCTGTCACAGTCTGTGCGCGCGATGTGTACTGAAGTTTTCAGACAAGATTTTGAATACTACTTTGAATCATGACTTCTACTTTGAATATATTTTTAAAAATTTAAACTTTTTATAAAATACTTAAAAAAGTCCAATTTGATTAGTAAAACATGCAATTTGAAGTGAAAAACCTCTAGGATAGTGTAAAATATATATATAACCGGTAGAATATATCACACAGTGTATAAAATGATAAATTAAACCAGCCAATGAAATGTCGCAAGCTCTGTAAATACCCAGACTATCATATTCTTCTTCATCTATTAGAAGACGATGTTGAAATATCAAACTTTGTTTTCCAACTAAACATTTATGCATTTTTATATGCAACTAAACTCTGTTTGAATTCAAATTATATGAAATATTTATAACACGACCAGAATAGCCGAGAGGTGATAATAGGACATCCAATACCTCCGACGATCTGCAGCTACAACCTACATCATTAAATAATACATTTTTCCTAGTCTGTCTTTAAACATCGAGTTACACTCATAGTCTGGAAGCTTCAAGGCAAAAGGTATCGAGATTAAAATTGTTAAAAAAAATCATTCCAAAGCTCTTCCTCTCTAAAAACGATAAAAGAAAGAAACAGTATATTTATTATTATTTATATTTTATTTATTACGTATTGGATTAAAGAATGTGAATGATTATATTATATTAGATTGAAAATCGAATGAATGTCGGCGATTTATTCTTGTAGATAGTGACTAACGAGATGACTATTTAATCGGTTATCTTGTCGATTTGGTTTGGTGTATGAATGAATGAATCTATGAATGAAAATATAAGAGTTTCTGCTTAATAAAAAGCTTCTTTACATCTTACCAATAGATGTCTCTAGTGAAGTTCTAGTGATTCAAGAACAAGGTTTCTAAATTTATTCATATATACAGAACTTCCAAGAATTTGAGTAGTGTGGTTGTCAATAATGGGTACAATTGGTGAATGTTACACGTGAGTCAAATGATCACTTAAACCAGCCTATGACGGTCGTCAGCCCCGTAAATGCCCAGACTTCCATATTCTTCATCATCTTTGATGAGATGTCAAAAAATAATATATCAATGAATTAATGGATATAGGTTATTTTAAGCTCTAATATTTTTATTTATTTATTTAATTCATTTATTTAATTTATTTAAACTTCATGTGCAGAAAAAAGTACATTGGCGGGCTTATTGCTAAAAAGCAATATCTTCCAACCATAATAATTTTAATTTTCTTACTTATGTTTAAACATTAATTTTGACACTATTTTCTTGTTTTTTTTAAAAAAAGTTTTTCCATCTATTTTCTGGTTTAAAATGATTACAGTTAGACATTTTAACATCTCAGAGATGTCAACATGTAAAAATAACTCCTAAGTTGAGTAATACAGAATTGGACAAGCTGAAAATGTTGTAAATTACAATTACATACGATAGTGAAACATATTTTTTAAATTATTTTGTATAACTGCGCATCAACTTTTTTTGCACAGTTAAAAGTTCATCATTTTGTCCATCGTTAAACATGTAAATTGCAGTATTTTGATTGTGTCCAAATATATCATCACACATTCAGAATTAGCTTCAATCAGGAGTTATTAATACCAACATTTTCATTGATATTTTATCTAAGATAAAAAAGTATTTGGACACACTCAAAACGTTGTGTAAAAAAAAACTCACCGTTGACTTTGAGAAAGATCAATTTGCTGACTCCAGTGCCGATGTTGTTTCTCGCTTCGCACAAGTAGTGGCTCTCGCTGTCTTTACTGATCCTCGTGAACACCAAGGACCCGTTGGGGTACAAGGACACGTTCGGTTCGAACAGGAACTCCTTGTACTCCCCAGGAGTATCACCTGAATAACAAAAAATACATAAATGCATTAAACAAAAATACAAGTGGTTAAAGTCTCTACGGAATACAGAATCAGAAAATGAAATATATCTGAATTGTCTTCGATGGAGTGTCAACTAGACTGCTGATTTTTTTAAGGTAGTTTCAGTCTACGCTACTAAGTTCTATATTTAGAATTGAGTAAAATAAACATAATTGATGTCGTATGTACTATTGGATGCCGGTACGGTTCAAAAAAGCCAATTTATATTTGGTTTAATTTTTAAATGACTATTGAAATAGAAGCTGGTTGTACTTTAATTTGCATAGTAATCGAAGTTCTTTTGACCAAAAGAGGTATGTGTTTTTGGATTTTTTAGTTCTTTGTACGTTACCTTAAAGTGAGTTAATTATAATTTGTATGCTTTACTGGTAGGTGCTTACTTTTGCTATGTGAGAGTGATTCTTAAATGTATATTGTTTTAGCATAAAGTTGTTTGACTATTATAAATTGTAATTTGTTTATTTCCTCTGTGAGAGTCCGTCTCGGAACTTAAAGTATTATATTCAATTCATATTTTGGGCAATTATTATAACACTATTTACTCGTACTAGTCCAATCAAGAATCCCATACTGTAGAGTACACGGACGTAAAGTGTAGTAATTTTTTACTAATACTTTTGTATTTATGATAAATAATAATACATGTAAAAAGTACTCACCGACTGCTTTCCTCCAGGTGATGGTAGGTTCAGGATGGCCGGAAGCGCCACAATGGAGAGATAGATCCTGTCCTGCAGCAGCACTGGCGTCTGTCGGCTCCACAGTCCATCTCGGAGCAACTGCGCAGAAAACAAGATATGTTGAAGAAAGTAGATTGATGATGGTCTTAGTGAAACAGGTAGAAATGTTCAAATATCTGGGTGTGGATATGTGTGGTTAAACGGATCTACCATGAGAAGTGATGGAGCAAGCAAACGAGGTTGCAATCATTTCAGAATGCAACTAAAGGGATAAATTGACAGCTGGGAATCGACATCTGAAGAGGCTAATTAATCCCTCTTAAAAACAGGCCACAAGGTTTACTCCAAGAACAAAAGATGAAGAAGAAGGAAAAAGAGAACAAGAAGATAGGGAAAGTGAAGAAGAAGAAGGAGAAAGAGAAGCAGAAGAAGAGAAAGTGAAGAAAAAGAAGGAGAAAGAGAAGCAGAAGAAAGAGAAAGTGAAGAAGAAGAAGGAGAAAGAGAAGCAGAAGAAAGTGAAAGAGAAGAAGAAGAAGGAGAAAGAGAAGCATAAGAAAGAGAAAGTGAAGAAGAAGGAGAAAGAGAAGAAAGTGAAGAAGGAAAAGAAAGAAGAGAATTTGAAGAAGGAGGAGAAACAAATGAAGTAGGAGAATCAAAATAAGGAGAAGAAGTAGAAGAAGGAGAAGAAGGAGAATATTGATAATAAGTTGCTACCGTTGACGGTGAGCGGAACCGTGAACTTCTCGGTGCCGGCCACGTTGCTCGCCACGCAGGTGTAGTTGCCGCTGTGCGCCGAGGTGATCTGCTCGATGAGCAGCCGCGTGGAGAACTCGTCGAGGCGGCTGGCCGTGGCGGGCGGCGGGCCCGGCTGCGCGCCCTGCGGCGGGCCTGTGTGCAGCGGCCGGCCGTCCTTCTCCCAGCGGAACGCCACGGGCAGGTCGCCCTCCAGGATCTGGCACGAGATGGCGGCGCGCATGCCCTCGCGCAGCAGGTTGGTCATCGCCTGGATCGGCATGATCTTCGGCGGAACTGGACAAACAAAATCATTTCAACATTTTGAGTGTGTCCAAATACTTAATAATATTTAAAATTAATGTTTTACTTAGTAAATACCACTATTTCTTAAAATCTACTGTGACACGTGTTTCGATGCATTCCGCATCATTTTCAAACACCGTATGAAAATGTTATTTAAGCTAACTTAAGAAATAATAAAAAATGAAAAATAAATCATCCGTTCCACATGTCTAAACCATCTCAACATATATTACGTTCAGACTTCCATATTGTTTCGTATAAAACGTTAGGTCTTCATCATTAGATGAGACATCTATAATATTTATATATCATTTTTAGGGTTCCAGTGTCTGATAAATAATACAGGGTCCACCAAATGACTTTTTTTTTTTGAAAATGCTATAAAAAAAAAACTACTGAATATTTTCTCAAATTTCTTTTTTTATTTATAAGTACAATCCTTCCGGTTAATAATGGAAAATAATTTCATTCAAATGGCTGCCTCGGCTGGCCATGCAGTAGCCTACACGATCGGTCCAATTTTTAAGCACATTATCGATTGTGTGCAGCTGTATTTCACCAATGGCTTCACGAATATTGTCCTTTAAAGCGTCAATTGTCTCTGGCTTGTCGGCGTAACATTTATCTTTGAGGGCACCCCACAAATAATAGTCCAACGGTGTCAAATCGCAGCTCCGAGGTGGCCAAACGACATCAGCTCTGCGGCTGATAATGCGATCTTCAAAAACAGGGCGCAAAACATCGAGTGTAGCTTTGGCTGTGTGGCACG
The DNA here is from genome assembly GCF_059751285.1 of Brachycentrus maculatus. Classification (NCBI taxonomy): domain Eukaryota; kingdom Metazoa; phylum Arthropoda; class Insecta; order Trichoptera; family Brachycentridae; genus Brachycentrus; species Brachycentrus maculatus. Next base: position 345,623 of record NW_028281437.1, read on the forward strand.
TAGCGCCGTCCTGTTGAAACCAAATGTTGCCAATATCCTCCTCTTCAATTTTTGTGAACAAAAATCCGTTCAACATGGCCCGATAACGATCGCCATTGACTGTAACGGCCACTCCTTGCTCATTTTCAAAGAAAAATGGCCCAATTATGCCTCTGGACCAAAATCCGCACCAAACAGTGACTCGTTTTGGGTGTACCGGCTTTTCAATGTATGCGTGCGGGTTTTCTGTGCCCCAAATACGACAATTTTGCTTGTTTACATACCCGCCAAGATCAAAATGAGCTTCATCCGAAAAGATGATTTTTTTGGCAAAATCGGCATCTTCTGTAAGTCGATCGCAGGCCCACTCAGCGAAGCGAAAACGCATTGGATGGTCAGTTGGCTTCAACTCCTGAACCAATTGGACTTTGTATGGCGTCATACCAAGGTCTTTATGCAAAATTCGTCTCAATGATGTCTCCGAAATGTTCAATTGTTGAGAACGACGGTGAATTGATGTTGATGGCGCTTCACGCACACTTTCTGCCACAACATCGATATTCTCGGGTGTACGCACTGTTTTTGGCTTTTCACGCTTTGGTTTATCGATGAAGATGCCAGTTTCTTTCACTTTTTTCACAAGATAACGAACATACGGAGCTGACGGTGCTTCTCTTCTTCCAAAAACCGTACGCAATTTTCGCACACATTCTGCAACATTACCATGATTTTCAAAGTAATGTCGCAATATTTCCCAGCGTTGTTCAAGCGTATACACAACCATATTCGCTCAGCGGAAGGATAAAACTAATTATCTGTCAAATCAGACATGAGCTAAGTGTTACCATTCACGAAATAAGCACTAGTTGAAAAAAAAAACTTTAGATGGCGGACCCTATAGAATAAATAAATAATAAAAATTAAGGATGTCTGTTTATTTTCAGATCTTTGAACAGCTGAAGCCATAAATATATGTCTGAATCAAAATAGAAAAACAGTCTAGCTTACCAATAACAAGGACTTCTATATCTCTTCTGGCTGACAGTTTCTGCCGGCTGGTAGCTTGGCACGTGTACGTTCCAGCATCCTCAGCTCTCTGGGCCTGCTCCACTACCAGGGTGCCGTTAGGATACACTCGCTGTCTTCTTGTTAGCGGAAGGACTTGACCATCTGTGAGCAAGGGATAAAACAAACAAAATATTAATAATGGCGATCTGGACATATGGCCATAAGTAAATTAATTTCAAACAAAATCGTAGATTTAAAATAAACAATCATAACCATTTAACGTTAAAAACGGAAATGGATTTTAATTAATTGATGGATTGGACTTAATTGATTAATTAATTTAAAATTAACTGTAATCTAAACCTTGAAGTAAAGTATGCAAGACTCTATTAAGGTTCATATGGAGTACATACACAATATTTAAAATGCAATTTGAACCTAAGAGGCTTGCGCACTTTTCTATATACAAGAAAATGAAAACAATTTAATGAATTCACACAAAAAATATGGATACCATTTTATCTCAATTCAATTCAATGTTTTAAGTAATAAGATAGGAGTAATCTATTAAAAAACTGATTGACGAATTAAGAACGACTTCTTTGAAAGAAGCTATATATTTTAGTTTTTGGTTGTATCATATAAAGTTAATCACGCCAATCAGAGCACACATTTAGTTGCGTTATGTATGTATATTTATAGCTTCTAATATATTAATGAATTTATGCTGTGAAGGATTGAATATAAAACGTAAAAACGGAAATAAATGCCATCATAAGTATCAATCACACCTCTTAAAATAATATCTCTTTAGTGCGATGAAATGATTCCACAGCAATTAGTATTAAACATCGTAGTGAGACTGATTTTTGGAGTTAAAATCAGTCATATTTCTTCACGAACTACACTGGTTACGTTTTCCCGAAAGGATAGCATTTGAAATATATTTGCTTATGTGTAAATCAATGCATAATACAGCTCCAGAGTGTCTAAAACAGCTGTGCATTCCAGACTGATAAGCTGATAGACGTATCTCGCTTCGATCAGCTACAACTGCCATGGGCAAAGTGATCTTACCATCTCGCATCAGCGCACTAAATTAGTTGAACGTGCCTTTGCTGATATAGGGGCTATGAATTTTTCATCCATACCATTTGTAGTGGCTCAATTATTAAAAATAAAAAATAGTTTTTTGTTTGTTATAGAAGACTCTTAAATATACGTTTCAACATTTTAAACAAAGGAAAATATTAACAACATTATACTTTAAAAAATATGTGAACATATAAATTTATGTTACAATAAATCTATAAAATATACATGTTCAATGAAAGACAGTTGAATGTTAGGCAAAAAGTGATTACGTAAGCTAGCTAAATTCTAAACTTCCACCTTATTTTGTATAAAAAACGATAGATTAGTCATTTTGAGTTGGGACACCTATAATATTGATATCGCTCACTCCTTTCAACAACATCAAAAATCATCAATTTTCAGTTGTGTATGTTTTCGGAATACCCAGAAAATGTACTATATCCCAGCAAAAGCGGCATATTTTCAACTCAATATTTACCTTTTATGTATTTATTTTAAATCAAACACAGATTTTTTGAGTCTACTAAGTTGTATTTTAATAATTATATTGTGACAATTGTTTCGCCTTGTTAGGGCATTATCAAACGAATGTCGAAACATTTGTCACAATATAATTTATGTGTTTTTGTTATTAAAATACAACCCTGTAGACTCAAAAAATGTGTGTTTGATTTAAAATTAATACATAAATTAAAATGGAGTTCTACAAATTAAACGCCAAATCAATATTTACCCGCTGCAGGGCAGAAAGTCTTGTTTTTGCATTTTGAAGAAAAGGTATTGTTCATTTTTTTTTTTTAAATATACTAAATATTTTTCAAATGGAGAAAAAACATTCAGGTTTTACCTGAAAAGATGTCTTGCACAGTAAAAAGTTCAATGAGTAGCTTGATATTTATTTTTAAAACATTTCATTATTTTCTGAAACTTTAAAAACGATCTCCTGAAAAATCAAGTTTTATGATATGTGACGTTGTAGAAAGGAGAGAAACGAAATGTCATCCGTAAGGTAAATAAACCAGTGTGTGATCTGTTCAGAATAAATTATAATAAATTAAAGAATAAAAACTTTAGAATGTAGCAATAACGTAGGGTTATCAGTAAAAGGCTTCAAATATTAAATAATCTATTTTAGTATTTTAATTTAAAAAAAAAATAAGACCACTTCATGTAGAAATCGTAGAACTACCAAAGCAAATTCAAGATTTGTTAAAAAAAGTTTTTTTAACTTAAATTAAGTTGATATATCAAAATATTAAAAAAAAAACTAAAGACCATGAAGAGACAAGTTTAAATAATAGTTATATCCTACTTGAGTTATTTCGACTCAAGAGAGAAATTTATTATAAAATAATGAAATTAAACTGTTTTAAAATCACTATAAATATTTTATCATAACTTAATTATAAAGTCTACCGGTTTCGAAGCTAACCGCTTCTTTATCAAGACTGATTAATACTAAAACACTATCTACTAAACAATATTCAAAATATTTGACGGTTAGGGAAAGAAGCTTTGGTAGATCTCAAGTGGCTTTATTTTTTTGTGTTGATTGGCAGTCACAGTCAAAAGGGATCAGGGATGATGAGTGATTGGAAACATATTTAATACTTTTTTAATCAAACGTGAATTGAGATGTAAATCTTTAAAGATGTAAATCTGTAAACAATTCTTTTTTATACAAGCTGTACCCGTCTCCGCGGTGTAACGGTTAGCGTGCTTAGCTACCGTGCTCGAGGTCCCGGGTTCGATTCTTAGGGGGGGAAGGGGGTGAAAATAAGTATTAGTGATTTACTCAAATATGTATTTAATATTATGCTGGACTGGTCCCTGAAGCGCAGGAGTGATCACCTTGCCTTCGTGTAAGTAACGATAAAGATAACATTGCGTCAATATGATGCAGTGCCCTATGCACCATTGGGTGCAGATAAGGGTTAGAAGAAGAAAAAGAAGTAGCCGGCAACGCGTCGCTCTGGCCCAGTCCGGTTAAATGTAAAAGAAAGAAACAAGAAACCATGCTTTTTAATCCGTTGAGAGAATTCTCGTATTATCCATTTGTTATTTAAAGTGCAGAGAATGAGAACGAATATAACAAGGGAAGAAATATCCTTGTCTTTGAAACAGGATGCTCTATGATTAGGTAGTTATGTCCTTTGAAAGCAAAAAGTACAAAAGACGTGATTTCCTAGAATGTACCATTATAAGGTAGAGCTTTCATTGATGGCCCTATTAATTAACTTCTTTAAATTAAAGTCAATTTACATAATAGTATAGTGAAATATTTTAAAAGCACTTTTTTTTGTATTCAGTATCAATGTACTCAGCTTATTTGTACGGTTTTTTCATTAATGATTCGGCAGTTACTTTGTGGTAAAATCTATCCATTTTTAATTAATACCACTATTTACTAAGTAAATAGTGGTATTTACTAAGTAAAACATTAATTAAAATGTAAGATTTTATTGAGCCGTAAAAAACAATTAAAAATATATAGTACTACTATTACATTATACTACCGTCACGCCGAATCACTACAGGGGTAGGCAGAGGTGGTGGAACGCCACACTCTTCTGTCCTGACACATTCCTATGTCCTCACTAAACAAGCCTTTAAAAGGGTCGTAAACCCTGTAAATGCCTAGACTTCCGTATTCTTCATCTATGTTGAGAAGTCAAAAAATGTAAAACGCGCCTTCAGTTTTTTTCTCAAGATCATCTCACTCTCAGGGGTAGGCAGAGAGAATAGAACGCCACAAGGCCAATGGCGAAACAAGTGTCACAGAATTTTATTTTGTTTTTTTAACAACAATAAAAAAAATTGTAGACTCAAATCTGTGTTTAAATATATAAAATTGTAGACTTATTTAAATATATCAAAAATTGCGACATCAAAAATAAAAATAAATTGGAGTTTCAGTAGAAGTTTATTTGAATCCAATTTAAGTCGGGATAAAAACAGCCAGTAACAAGGATTCTATAAAAAAGCACTCGCCTCTCCAATTGAACATTTTCTCATTAAATTCACTTTGAAGTGGCCAATAAAGGTACACGTTCTCCGAGTACTTATGTTATGGACGTTTTGGAATCCCGATACGTTGCAGTTATGTTCCAAAGCTTATTTTTACTGCTCCAAAGCTCACAACCCCAATTTGGAAGATCAGAGAGTTAAGCTTTCGTGGCTTTTCAAAAGCGATCGACGACTTGCTTTAGAGAATTTAACGCCGTGGGAATAATAATTCTCCCAGCGCAAAATAGTATCGAAAAAATATGTGATATTTTCATATATTTTTTCGAAACTCTTTTAACGCTCAAAATAAAAATAACAGATTTTGGAGTCTAATATTGACTGGATATCTATCACCCAGGATATTATTTATTTAATTTATCTTGCAATGCAGTGCCCTATGCACCATTGAGTTGGGATAAGGGCTAGAAGAAATAATTCTTATTTAGCATGAAAATATTTAAATTAAAAATAAACAAAATTTCGATAATTCCATTAAATTTTAATGAAACAGATTCTTTCATTACTTGATTCGACAGTCATTTAGTGGTTATATGTATATCTATCTTTTTTTAATGAAATTTATACCCGGCAAACATCGCTATCTCTTTTTTTTTAATGACACGTGTTTCGAAGCAATCTGCTTTATTATCAAATACATCGTTTGATCATGTCAATATTGTCAAACACCGGTGTCAATATTGTCCGACTGTGTCAACATGTCAATATATTTTGACAATGTCAATACAAGTTTGTATTGACTTGTATTGTTTTTGTACTGTTTTTATCCCTGTCTTTTGCATGATTATAATACCTCTCTCGTGGTCATTTAATTCTTTAATGTAACTGTTTATTTATGTATATATTATTATTTTAATATAATTACAAAACAATTGTCATTAATTTCTTTGACTAGTCATTTCTACATTTGACAAATCTTGTACAACAATATTTTGAGTGTGTCCAAATACTTGTTCACAAATCTGGATTATCTCAAATTATAGTAGTTATTTTTCACATTATTTTTTGACATCTCAACATCTCGTGATTAAAATCCAGGATTTGGACCTCGCATAAAAAATCTTTTGTGATTGAATTACTATGTTTCGAAGTTAGATCATATATATATACATATATATATATATATATATATATATATATATATATATATATATATATATATATATATATATATATATATATATATATATATATATATATATATATATATATATATATATATATATATATATACATACATATATATATATATATATATATATATATATATATATATATATATATATATATATATATATATATATATATATATATATAAATATATATATTTATATATATATATTTATATAGAATTTCCAAGAATTTTAGTAGTGTGGTTGTCAATCATGGGAAGAATTGGTGAGTGTTACACGTGTGTAAAGTGATCACTTAAACGAGACTATCACGGCCGTAAGCCCCATAAATTCCATATTCTTCTTCATCTATGTTGAGATGTCAAAAAATATTATCTTATACTAGTTACGCTGTGCCTCTCAAAAAAAGAGTAGGCTCTTGTGCTTGGAGAGGGACTTACATTTAATGTTTATTGTTTACACTTATGAATGATATAACCGTTTTTTTTCTTATTATAGTATGTATATTTGTATTTACAAGATATCCGTTTATATCCTAAAAGCATTACATGGAAATGTATTGGAAGTTTGTTCACTTACCGCAGTTGTTCCAACTCAAATACGTAACATTTTCTAGACTTGTTCGAAGAGAAAACGAACAGTAGAGCTCTCTCGGAAGAGCTAAAGGGAGTAAGTAGTTGTTTGTTTTTTCGCTTCCTTGGCTTCAGATACCGCGAGAGACGCAGAGGGTTTGTTGTAACAGAAACAGTCGGTAAATATTATACTATTCACCATCTGTTTGTTACAATCGCGTCACTAAGCATGTTACATTCCAAACAACTGTTGCGGGAAAAAGAAAAAGCGAATAACAAAACATAGGCAAACCTCGTTTTGCGACGGCTCGATTTACGCCGATTCACAACTAAGCCGATTGGTGCCAGCCGTGGGGTTCTCTTATCAAGAATAGGGTATCACAAGTCGAGAGGAATATCTAATTTAACATACTCAACCTATAAAGGATGTAAGACTCGTTTTATGTTTATAATTGCCGATTTAATCAATATTTTCGTTCATCATTTTCTTTTGAAAAATTCGCCTTCGTAAAAACATTGTTTTCGTAAGTTGGTAACGAATGACATGAATCCACACTACTACTTTTACAACTCTATAAAGCAGATACATAAAAGGATACGCCCCATAACACACCTGATGATATATACAGTAATTTTAACAAAAAAACTTAAATTCCAATAATAATTTAATAAATAATATATTATTTCAAAAATTTTCACCTTTGCTTTCCATTTTTCCTTTATTTTCAAACTCCACCCACTTGACTAACCCCCCACCCCCTAACTTACCCCTCTCCTTATTTATGGAGTAGATAATTATTTATTATGTTTTAGTTTCTATTTATAGCTGAAGATTGAAGCATAGCTTCCGAAACTAGTCGTCAAATAATAAACTCAAGTGGTAAAAAAACAAGTGTTTTACTTTTACAATGATTAAAGATCATTTTTCTTTCCAAATATTACAAAAAAAGGTGTGATATATTTTATGTTACGTATAATATTTTTCATGGTTTGTAATATTTCGTGTAATTTATAATTAAAAATAAATTAAAATAACATTAAAAAAAAGGAGAGACATGTTTCCGCCCGGGATCGAACCGGGGGCCTTGTGCGTGTGAAGCACACGTGATAACCGCTACACTACGGAAACAACTGGCAGCATTGAGAATTTTATCGTATAAAACTAGTGCAGGGTCCATTCTATTTTCGAATATCAAGATTGCAACTCCAATACTGATAAGTCGTTAGATAAGAGAAAGTAGTTTGTTCATTGAATTATTTTAGAACTATTACTGAGCAGGTAAAAAATATATATTTTATATTTATATATGTAAAGGGTCCGCCAAATAACTTTTTTTTTTTGAAAATGCTATAAAAAAAAAACTTCGTAGCTTCGGCTGTGTGGCACGTAGCGCCGTCCTGTTGAAACCAAATGTTGCCAATATCCTCCTCTTCAATTTTTGTGAACAAAAATCCGTTCAACATGGCCCGATAACGATCGCCATTGACTGTAACGGCCACTCCTTGCTCATTTTCAAAGAAAAATGGCCCAATTATGCCTCTGGACCAAAATCCGCACCAAACAGTGACTCGTTTTGGGTGTACCGGCTTTTCAATGTATGCGTGCGGGTTTTCTGTGCCCCAAATACGACAATTTTGCTTGTTTACATACCCGCCAAGATCAAAATGAGCTTCATCCGAAAAGATGATTTTTTTGGCAAAATCGGCATCTTCTGTAAGTCGATCGCAGGCCCACTCAGCGAAGCGAAAACGCATTGGATGGTCAGTTGGCTTCAACTCCTGAACCAATTGGACTTTGTATGGCGTCATACCAAGGTCTTTATGCAAAATTCGTCTCAATGATGTCTCCGAAATGTTCAATTGTTGAGAACGACGGTGAATTGATGTTGATGGCGCTTCACGCACACTTTCTGCCACAACATCGATATTCTCGGGTGTACGCACTGTTTTTGGCTTTTCACGCTTTGGTTTATCGATGAGGATGCCAGTTTCTTTCACTTTTTTCACAAGATAACGAACATACGGAGCTGACGGTGCTTCTCTTCTTCCAAAAACCGTACGCAATTTTCGCACACATTCTGCAACATTACCATGATTTTCAAAGTAATGTCGCAATATTTCCCAGCGTTGTTCAAGCGTATACACAACCATATTCGCTCAGCGGAAGGATAAAACTAATTATCTGTCAAATCAGACATGAGCTAAGTGTTACCATTAACGAAATAAGCACTAGTTGAAAAAAAAAACTTTAGATGGCGGACCCTATATATATATATATATATGTATATATATATATATATATATATATATATATATATATATATATATATATATATATATATATATATATATATATATATATATATATATATATATATATATATATATATATATATATATATATATATATATATATATATATATATATATATATATATATATATATATATATATATATATATATATATATATATATATATATATATATATATATATATATATATATATATATATATATATATATATATATATATATATATATATATATATATATATATATATATGTAACTTATTATTTATAAAAATATATTTTTTAGTTCAGTGTATTATCCTTTATTTTGCTTGTTCTGAGAAATGTTTTCTTAGAATTGGCGATTGCTATATGGTGTACGTTATCGATAGATTTTATTAGATCTTCAAGTTGACTGACCCCACATATGTATTGCTTTCGTTTCTAATTACCTACATTAATTCCACACTAGAGATTAAATATACTCGTACTTATTATTTAAAAAAATATTTGTTCGAGAGGGTAAATATGTATTTTTTTTTATATTGATAAAAAAAATGTTTGGGTAGCATTTAGGAATAACAAAAACACTTGAGTAAGTATTAATAATCATTCAAAAAATTAGCTTCCACTTTTGAAAATAATATTGAAAATATTGTGATTCATTTGTCTTCTTTCTCTCTTTCAAAATTTTATTTTTACACAAATGTCAAATCGTTATAATTTTATTTTAATGACCTGACAATGGAATGATTATCCGAAACCGGTTGTCACGAATTAGTGCTTATAAAAGTGGTATCACACAAAGTAAACAATTCATGATGAGAAGAGTGTTTTATTAAAAAAAAAGTGTTAATTTACAGCATAATAAAAAAATTCCTTACTTATTTTTTTTTTTACAAAAATGTTCATAATATTAGTATATAACCACTCACCGAGATTAAATCTCGGTGAGTGGTTAAAATGACTTACCACAAATCAAATGCTCTAAATATTAATAATATTGAGAATAAAAAATACCAGTTGTTTGTGGTATGAATCTCTCAATTATGGGTGTTTTGCCAAAAAAAAAATTAGGAATCGATTGCTACGAACAGATTTACTGCGTAAATCGCGTTAAATTAAAGTTTAAGCGACAGTTCGGGTTTAAGAGGAATTTGCAGGGGCAATAACTCAAGCCTCCTTTGCAAGAAACGCCAGGGGCGTCCGAATGGATTCGCGATTAGCCGCGGGTTATTCCTTGGACGAATTTAGAATTGTAATGAAGTGTGGAACGGAACGGGGAGGCGGGATAAGCTCCCGGAAAGCTCAGTGCGGTGGAGTGAAAACATTTTAAGGGATTTGATTCAATTCAAATAGGGATTTGTCTCTTTTTCCGCGTAAACCTTGGTGACGGTTTATTTCCGCGGTTCCTAACCTGTGGTATGCGTACCACCGGTAGTACGCGAGTGGCTAGTTGGTGGCACGCAAAAAATAATCAGCAATGGCGGACATGAAAACAAAAAAAAAACAGACACAAACAAACTATTTAAACTTTACTTAATTAATTTTGTTTCCATATATTTTCTATTAATATCGGTATTTTTTGGAAAAAATGCCTGCGGCGCTTTTAGTTTTTTTTATACAAATAATTTTATTTAATTCAAAGCATTTTTTTAAAATAAAAAATAGTTGATAAAAAAGTACTACTTTAAATGTGTCCTGATTTTGAATTTTGACAAGAAATGAGCTTCGGCACCTTTTATTTAAAAAAAAAAACATTGCGATATGTAAAGTTCAAATGTATAATTCGTCTTCTTCTTTCTTCTTTTTCCATGTTCGCTCCCTAGGTGGAGCATATGGCCAATACGAGACAATGTATAATTATTATCATAAAAATATGTAATTTTTTAACTAAAATATAAAATAGTTTTGGCACATATAGTCACCCAATAAAATAGAATGGAAAATAGAATTTAAAAAATTCTCGAAATACAATAATGTGTACGATTTTCTAACAAGTGGTACGCGAGACAAAAAGGTTGGGAAACGCTGGTTTATTTATCTGTGCGCTGGTTTCCGCGAGGACATGAGACTGATTCGTTTATATAAATGCGAAAATAGTTGTGCTCGTTGGAATAATTTTGATAAATATATTTTGATATTCTTTTAAAAATATGTGCTGAACAAAAAAAATGTGGCTTTCAGTTAAAAAGGGTGGACGTTATATTTAAGGCCTAGATCTCTAAAATTTACTTTTTAGAACATAAATCGGAACTTGAGTTTTTTTTAAATTTACTCGTTTATTGGAATTTGACTTTAAAAAATAATATTTAGTGAATATGTTTTTAAATGATTTTTTAACTCCTTGCTTTTCTATAACTATTTTTTTTTCAAATCCATACATTTCTTTCGAAGAAAAACTATTCTTCCAATACAAAAACGGTGTTTAAGGAAAAAAAAGTCAATTACGTTATAAATAAATAAAATGCGTGCTTGTTGTAAATAAATATCGAAGACAGATAGAAGTATCTGCTACAAATCAGATAAAGAAGGGAAAAAGAAGAAGCGAATAAATGAAATGGAAATGAATTTGCATATTTTTTCTTTTTAGGAGTATTTACGTTTGGAAAAATTCGGGGATATCAACTTTTGATGATAAACTTTTGACATCTGATATAAAAACGTATCTCCTAGTAAATATAATACATTTTAAACACGCAATGCTTGTTTTTGGAAAGAGATTCTATTATAGCTTTTAATATTAATATTGATATATAATGAACTAACTAACTGGCCATAACTTCGCTTCCCCGCAGGGGTGTGCAGAGAGAAAAGAACGCCACATCAGTCTGTCTTTGTAAACAAACTTCGGTTATTCCACATTCCACGCCGACTATTCCGACTCCTGACCCGATCACTGACAAGTATTTGAAATACTTGATCATGTCACGTTTTCTTCGGTCTTCCTCTGCTTCTATTACCAACCACATTCACCTCATAAATCTGTTTTACTGTCCTTTCTTCACTCGTTTGATTCACATACCCAAACCATCTCAACACATATTTATTACAATAATTTTTATCACGATCATCTCAGCCTTGCATTTTTTTTCTTATATCATCATTCGAACATCTATCATACATTCGTCTGTGAGAACGCACTTCGACTACATTCAGTCTACTTTCATCCTTCTTCTGCCGAATCCATGCTTCATTTCCATACATTAGGATTAGAACCAAGACATTTAGCTTTTGGTGATAGCCATTTATTTGCTACAACTGAATTCAATACACCAATCACTGTATCTACTTTTTGTGTTATATATATATATATATATATATATATATATATATATATATATATATATATATATATATATATATATATATATATATATATATATATATATATATATATATATATATATATATATATATATATAATATATATATATATATATATATATATATATATATATATATATATATATATATATATATATATATATATATATATATATATATATATATATATATATATATATATATATATATATATATATATATATATATATATATATATATATATATATATATATATATATATATATATATATATATATATATATATATATATCGATCGAGAGATCGGTCGGTAGATGGCGTACACAACACGTATTATTTTATCGTCCCGCGAAATCAATAAATAAAAGTTATTTTTACGAGTAAAAACAAAAACAATTACATGAAAATGAACGACAAGACGTCGCGATGTTCTTGTGGAATTGTGGTGAACGAGGTGTTGGCCTTTATCCAGCAGAAAATGGATGTTATGGACGAAGTCAGTTTGTGCCAACTTTGTGAATTCTTCAAGGAAGACGAAATAGATGCCGCAAAGGCAATCTTAATAACCTACGTGCCTGCTGCACAAACCAGAAGAGTGGGCGAAGGTAAGAAGAAACGTAATATCAACGATATTATTAAAATTCTGAGAGAGACAGACCCAGATACTCTGCCCAAATTCGCTGTGCTAAACATCAATAGACTGCCTCCCATCACGTTTGACTATATCGATGTGAGTTCTCTACTTAGAGAGTTAACATATCTTAAGAACGAAATCCATAAGTTAAACATTGAAACGCCAAAGAATTCGGAATCGATCCAATCTCTGAAATGTGAAGTGGCAGAAATTAAACGTCAACATAACGTAAACGACCACCATAATGTAGGTAGGAGACAGCATGAAAAATTCATACCGAACAAAGAGATAACGCCATCTGTGAACAGCGACCCAAAGCCACCAACGCTCTATAGCGAAATAGTTGGAAATGAATTGACAGATGTCACTAAAAACAAAACTCAAAATGTAAATAATATTACTGAATCTTCTAGCCAGTGGACAATCGTTAAAAATGCAAAGAGTAAAAATAACTCCAATAATAACGATAATAAACGCCCAAAATTCAAAAATAAAAACGCCATACGAGGCAGTAATGTCTCGTCTGGGCTTAAGGCAATAGAAAATGTTAAATATTTAGTGGTATCGAGATTAAGTCTAGAAACGAATTGTGAGATGATCATTGACTTTCTGAAAACAAAAGATGTGGACGTTCATAAATGTGAGGAGTTACAAACAAAATCGGGTGATTATAAGACTTTTAAAATAGGAGTTCCTGAATCCATGTATAGTACCACACTAAACGGAGATATTTGGCCACAGTACTCTTTTGTACGACGATTTTTTTATAGCGAAAAAAAAACTAATATTTCATCATGAACAATTCCATTAGAATATGTTCCTACAACTGTAAATCAGTACATCGCATAGCACCGGGTATACACGAAATTTGCAACAATGTTGACATTCTTCTCCTACAAGAAACCTGGTTGATGAAGGACGACTTAAACTTCCTGAATAGTATCCACGAGGAGTTTCTGGCCACTGGAACATCAGCAATGAACTCTTCCGAGGAAATAATCCAGGGAAGACCACACGGAGGCGTAGCCATACTGGTAAGGAAGCAAATTGCTAATGTAACTATTATCGAATGTGGTGACGATCGGATGGCGGCAATAACCATACAACATAGCCACGGAGTCACTCTATTGGTAAATGTTTATATGCCAGTATGTTGCAACGAAAACCTGCCTGTCTTTGTGGACATCTTGAGCCGAGTTACAGCTATCGTAGATGAAACTCAAGTGAATGAGTTAATTTGTATGGGAGATTTCAATGCGCCCATACACAGTAGATTCATGGAGGAATTAGATGCCTTTTCTCAGGAAAACGAGTATAGTATCTATGACGTGAAAAAACTCGACATCAGCTCCTTTACGTTCTTCAGTGAGGCGCATAATACTACCTCTTGGTTGGACCATTGTATAATATCCAGTACGCTCGAACAGCGGATCACAAATATCCATATTGACGACAACCAACAGATGTCCGACCATTTTCCACTACACATACAAGTGGAGATGAAGTGTAAATATACATCTAAAAGTAATACTCAAATAAATGAGGAAAAAATTAATTGGAACAAATACAGTCAAATACAACTGAAGAAATACCACGATAAGACAGAGTCGCTCTTTAAGAAAATAA
>NW_028281438.1:0-70218 GCF_059751285.1 Brachycentrus maculatus
ATTCCAAAAAAAACTTTCGTATGCTACTTCGGTGATGTCTGTTTTTCTTTTAAATTCATATGCATTTTTTCTGAATATTCCAAAAAATTCCAAAACTTTGTATTGGAGACTCACATTTTACGCATTCCAACTCATAAGAGTAATAAATACCAACTTTTCGGTTTATATGCCTTTTTTTATTTGAAATAAATTAGTAAAAATTCTTAAGTTTGTAAATTTTGTAAGATTCATAAGAAGAAATTCTATTGTAAATTTGGTATAAAGTGCAAACAAACAACGAACATGTGAATGATTAATTTATCATAAATAAGAACACCATCATATTACATTATGCTTTTTATTTCATTTTATAAATTATTTAACGAGGGGTACAGAAAATAAAGAAAGTATTTCTATGTAACTATTATTTTTTGACATCTCATCAAAGATGAAGAAGAATATGGAAGTCTGGGCATTTACGGGGCTTACGACCGTCATAGGCTGGTTTAAGTGATCACTTTACACACGTGTAACATTCACCAATTCTACCCATTATTGACAACCACACTACTCAAATTCTTGGAAGTTCTATATATATGAACCAATTTAGAAACCTTGTTCATGAATCACTAGAACTTCACTAGAGACATCTATTGGTGAGATGTAAAGAAGCTTTTTACTAAGCAGAAACTCTTATATTAGTATGTGAGATCCGAATCCTGGATTATAATCACACACATGAGAAACGCCAGAAAATACCATTTTCATTTTTATTATTAAGCTTATAATTTGACCAGATAATTTATGTAACTAATAATATATAATCTATGTAACTAGTTTTATTTAATAAAAATGTGTATATATTTAAATTAATTATGTTTATAATATTTCTCGGCTATGTTTATATGAAACGTACTACATAATATAAAAACTGAGTGAGATAAAAAGGATACCCTATTTCACTGTTTACTCAGGAGACGTTCCTACATTGAGATTAATATGATATTTTCTATATTTATTTTCCTGTGAGTAAACCATACACCTCAAAAACTCCAGTTTACTGGAGAGTAGATTAAATATCCGACAAGAACATAATTTTTTCGGTTTTTTGTTGTTGTGTTTTATAATATTTTTAGCACTTTCAATTACCTCACAAAGTTATTTTTCATTATAACTAACTAATGTGAAGTAATTGAAAGTGCTAAAAATATGAGTGCCAAAAATACATTCATATAGTTTTTGACGTCCAAATTTCTGGATTGACTTCACTTAGGAGTTATTTTTATCTACAATAGATTGTATTAATTTTACAATATATTATATGTAGATGAAGAAGATTAAAAAAAAGGAATATGGAAATCTACAGGGCTTACAATCTGTCATAGTCTTTTTAAAGTGATCACTTTGTACACTATGTACCAATTACTGTTCTGCCCACCGTTGACAACCACACTTTTGAAATTTAAAAAATTTGTACGAGTATGCATAAATTTAAGACATCATTCGTATTTATCGACTTATGTGACATCTATTGTTGAAAATATTTTGTAAAGTAAGAAGAAGTTTATCACTAATGCGTGTGAAATTATAAATTCTTGATTATTTCTCATACGTTAAAATAAAATAAAAATGTGATTTTATTAATTATACGAGTACTTACTACATTGATACCATTTAAATATATGCATTTTTTCACATATATTTTTTTTAAATGTGAAAGTTTATTTATTATTTACAAATTCTATATTGACTCCACGTACAATATATTTATACCAATATTTTATATTAGTCACAAAAATGATGAAAATTTCAAACAAAACAAAAAACCGTCGTCGAATATGATTTCGAATAATAAGGTCTTTAAAATAGAAAAGTGTCAAAAAAAATCGAAAAGACGAAAAAAAATATCATTACTCTTTTCACTTACACTCTTAGTGAAAATAAAATTAGCTATTTTTTCTACGGATGAATTTCTAGAAGAACCCCCGTTTTCAGCCAATGTTTATTTAATTAAAACTAATTAAACATAAATTAAAGGTTTTAAAAAACAAAATTAAATTTAGTAAATTTCAAAACAACATTTGTATATATAACTTCGGATGAGAAATAAATAACACGATCGCTGCAAAAATGTGTTTATTAGATAGAAAAACAATCAGAAGAAAGGTAAGGTAACAATATTTTTTCTCACCAATTATCTGCGAACGCCATATGAATGATTTATTTCGGTACATACATGGACTTGATTTCGGTCATGATACAAATAATACTTCATGGTACAATATTTCAGTAATAGGTTACATTTTTAAAAGAGCGTACTGTTCTTGTTAAGGGAGAGAGTACGCTTTACAAAATTAAAAGAAAAAAGTTATTTATTATTATTTATTATATCAGACACTGGATCATTCACCTTGAGGATGATATGTTAATATTATAGTTATCTTAACGTAAAACGTAACATTTATCGTTTATTTTTATGAAAGAAGGTGGAAGTCTGGTCTGAGTATCCTAAGGATTATGACCTGGCTTTCGGCTGGCTTAATTTATTCATTTTTCCCACTTGTGTAATGTTCACCATTTTGTCCATTATTCAACAACCAAATTGCGTTTATTTAAAATAATAAATACCGTAGAAGGGGGCTACTTGAACTTTGATGTGTTACTTGAGCCCAGTACAAAAAATATTTAGATCGTGGTATCGATCGAAGTATCATGACAATAAGGGTCACCTGTCAGGGACACAATGAATCATGTTGATACGTTCATTATTGTAGACCAAATAGAGATTTATATATATATATGTATATATATATATATATATATATATATATATATATATATATATATATATATATATATATATATATATATATATATATATATATATATATATATATATATATATATATAATATATATATATATATATAAATATTTGTGATCGGTAGCCTGGAGGGAAAGAGGGGGAGAGGAAGATCACCACACGATGGACCGATCAAATTAAGGCAGCAGCAGGCACCTCAGTGGTTGGAGCGCTACGTGCAGCGCAGTCAAGGGATAACTGGAGAAGAGTCATTGCTTCTGCAAGGGTCTATATATATATATATATATATATATATATATATATATATATATATATATATATATATATTTATATATATATATATATATATATATATATATATGTATATATATATATATATATATATATATATATATATATATATATATATATATATATATATATATATATATATATATATTTATATATATATTTTTTATTTTGTACTGGGCTCAAGTAACACATCAAAGTTCAAGTAGTCCCGTTCTACGGCACCGTATTTTAAGAAAAATTCAAACCGCCTTTTAATCACAAAAATATATTTGTGATAAGTACGTTATTGGCGGAAGTTTTACTCTAAAAATAAATTTTAAAAATCTATTTATGTAAAAGAGGCAAATAAAAGAGTCGGGTTGAGCTTTCTAATAATAGAAGTAGAATAACAACCGCTGAATTGAAGCCCTTAGTAGTTTACAGACTTGGTGTATAACTCACGAGATTTGGCTTAACCGACTTGTCTGCTTCTAAAGTGACCCCAGAGGACTGATTCGGCAGTCGAGTGGAAAGTGGAGAACTCACAATATGCCTGTCACGACATCCCTTCTTACTTTCCCGGATATATAAATCTAATAAGTGCTGGAAATAAAATCGGAGGGCCTCGAACAACATGTGAAAAATAAACTTTAAAAATATTTTTCGGTAGTGGAGTGAATTATGGCGGTTAGCGCGAAAACACTTTAGTTATAAATCTCCCGATTTATCCCATAAAAACGAACCATTCCGAGCTTTCATCCCTTAGACGGACAACTCACTTAATGAAAATGTCAGATTAGATTTGTCATCTCACATTAGAGAGGAAAATACTTTTTTGTTGATTTCGTAAAAAAATGACAAGTAGATGTTTTTACGATAAAATTTGATACCTTTTGACATTGATGATAAAATAAGAGAACGTTAAAATATAAACAAAAGAGATAATGCAGGCGCCATTCACCATTTTTTTTAATGGCTGTCAAAGTTTGAATCTGTTAACGTTCCATAAAGAGTGTTGCCAGAGGGCGGACCGTATTTTTGCAAGGCTAATTAATATCTCGGTAAGTAGCAACCGGGATTTCAGCGCTACTGCACTCTAGAGGAGCTTTGTTGACACTGAGATGGATGTCGAGGCTTCATTTGCGGGAAATATCATCTTTTGTTCGTGAATATTAATTACGTATAGAGGTTTCGCCGTCGCTGGGAGACAAAATCTGATTGATTATCTAGCTCCACGTTCTTTTCAATACCGTTCCTTTATTTGCGATAACAGCGTTTCCATGAAAAACAAAAATCACACCCCATAGGCTGAAAAAAAAGCAAAAATATTTTGTCACTCAGCTGGAGGTGAAATGAAAAAACAGAAAGCTTTGTGCCCAAAAATATTAAACTTTTTTTTATATTTGTAGTATCTATTATAAGGAATATTAAAAAATAAATAAACCCAAGTTTTTAAAAAGTTGCTTTCATGTTATTTAAAAATATATACACAAGTATACTTAATAATATATGATAAACAAAATTTTGAATGTGTCCAAATACTTATTCACAAAATTTAAAATCATGTTCTCAGGCCGGGGTTAAGTATGTCAATTTAATCCAAGATTCGGACCTGGCATTCAAATTTTAACATTATTTTTGTATAAATAGAGTCTTTGTTTTATAACAGCTTTCCCAATTCTAGCATAGATGGCTTTTGTGAACTCACATGTAATATGTCACGAGTCCGATGAATATATCTACAAGTTACAAAAATTGAGAAGTGTGTTTGTCGATCATGGGTAGAATTGATAAATGTCACACTTGTGTAAAGTGATCACTTAACAAAACCTATGCCAGTCATAAGCCTTGTAAATACCCAGACTTCCATATTCTTCTTCATCTATCTCGAGATGTCAAAAAAACTTTTGTAATGTTAACATTGTCCTTTGAAAATATTGGAATTAAAAAAGGCATACTCACTCAAAATCATTTGGGGCAAGTTACATTAATTGGAGTGGTAGTACAAACTCCGTTCGACATTTCGTACCGACAAATTCACACTGCTTAATACTGGGTAACTTCAAACCAAAGGCCACGTCTAAAATTGGACGGCAAATAACGAAACGGTTCGAGTTTAAATTACTCTTGTTTCATTCCATCTCGATTTGGTCATGCAATTTGTGCAATACTACCTGCTGGCTTATTTCGATAGACTGGTAACGAAATATCCCCCCCTCCCAGTATAATCTAATTTGATGACTTGTTATTCTCCAACATTAAAAAAATAAAAAGCTTCTTTTCATCTCACCAATAGATGTCTCTTGTGAAGTTCTAGTGATTAAAGAACAATGTTTCAAAATTGTTTCATACATATATATAAAGTTTGAGTAGTGTGGTTGTCAATAATGGGTAGAATTGGTGAATGTTACACGTGTGTAAAGTGATCACTTAAACCAGCCTATGACGGTCGTCAGCCCTGTAAATGCCCAGACTTCCATATTCTTCTTCATCTTTGATGAGATGTCAAAAATAATATAAAAAAGCTCTTTAATAATATGTTTTACAGAGTAAAATAATAAAATAAATACTTTGTTATACATATTAAAATTTTAAATAATATTTTTAATTTGTTCTTATCTTTATTCACAAATCTGAGCTTTTCCATTTAGGAGTTATTTATTTTGATATGTCGCCATAAATGAAGAGGAATGTGGAAGTCTGAATATGTAAAGAGTATTTTTTTCATAAAAATCATCAAGTCTAGAACAAGCATGTGAAAGTAAGTGTTGATTGAAACATAAATACAACTTTCGGTATTTGAATAGTGTGGTTATCAATCATGGGTCAAATGGTGAATGATGCACACGCTTAAACTGATCTCCTTAACCAGCGTTTGATTGGTTGAAAGCTCTATAAATACCCAAACTTCCATATTCTTGTTTATTATGTTAAATTGAATTTTTCCCGTCATTTACTTTGGTATTTAAAATGTTTTACGTACTCGAAATACATCAATTGAAGTATCCGTGCCCTTATCCGCACTTAATAGTTCATAGGCACTGCATCAAACTTATGTAATGTTAAGATGATGTTAAATTATAAAGGCAAGGTGACAAGGTGCTACGTATAAATAAAAAATAAAAAAATATTTATATAAGCATAGCAAAATAAATTCACTAAAGATTTATTTGCAATTAGGCTGGGTGTTCAAGCTGTATTTTTCAAATCTAATTTCCCTATCGTTACCTGCAGACATTCTTACAAAAGTACAGGGTTAAACCTTTAAAAATCACCGTTTTATTTATTTCTATCCCTGCCTTGGGAATCAGAACAGGGATATGGAGGGATACGTATTAATGTACCTACCTAGATATAATCATGTTTATCAAAAGTAAAATTTTTAACAAAGAGCTAAAGGAAAAATATTGGTGACACATAATGTTTTTTTGGTCTCATTACTGAATCACTGAAACAACTGTGTTTTAGGCATAGTTAAGTGCGATAAAAACAATTTCAAGCAAGCAATTTAAGCAAAACTACAAATATTTGGCAATCAAACATTTCAATAAACTTCCTAAAGAAATTAAAAAAAAGATGATAAAAAAATACTTAAAAAAAATTAAAGCTCATTACATTTAAATCTTGAAAAATATACAAAAAATACTATTATATCTTTTATTATATAACATTAAACCACGAGTGTAAGTCCCTCTCCAAGCACAAGAGCACAGTCTTTTTTATGGAGAGGCACAGCGAATCGAAATATAAAAGTTCTCCATATGTATAAATGATTCAAATGTATTATATTATAAATAAAAATGTAATTATATTCAAAATATAAAAAAATAAAAAAAACGTTTTCAAACAATTAGCGATATAGTAACTCTTAAAATTATTATTTCACAAAAAGATAAAAGCGTTTTAATGTAGAGCTAATGGAAAAATATTGAAGATATACTGGTTACGTTTTATACTTTTTTGTCTCATTCGGTTATTTTAGGTATAGTAATATGCGAAAAAAACGCAATCAAATAATTAACGATCTTATTACTATTAGAATTTTAATATAACATAAAGATCAAAGCGTTTTAATGTAGAGATTAAGGGATAATTTTCAATTTTTTGACTAATTCAGTTGTTTTAGGCACGGTAAATTGCGAAAAAAACGCATTGCAGCAATTTACCATCTAGATTTATCATTATTTTTTGGGTCTGAAGAACAATACGTTTCCATTGGAAACCTTTAATAAAAAAGTAGGGGATAGTCTCATAGTAAAATTTTCTTTTATGATACTAATAAAAAGGAATACAGTTTATGTAGAGGGGGACATATATTTGCCTCATTACAACTTTCTCTAATTGGCCAATTCTGGTGTAACTGAGTTACAGGACTGTAGTTTTGTGACCGCTACTTCAGAATAAGCTACGGCACATTAATCTCTAGCGGTAAGAGTCATTCGTACTCGTAATCCGTCCCATCCTACCAGTAAAAAGAATGATCAAAAGAATCTATGTTTATTATTTAAAAAAATCATATACTTATAGATTTGGTGTTTAATTTGTGAAACTCCATGTGCAATGTGTATTACAATATATATTAAATATTCAAATCAAACACTGATGTTAAATGTCTACTTAAATACTAATAAGACTAACTATGTATTTAACTTAAGCACCTAGAGTTGTATAGCTGTATAAGGAGCCTCAATCCATCTTCACAGCAATTTGATAATGCCATAACAAGGCGAAACAATTATCACCGATTTTATTTTTATGTGTTTTAAAAAATTAAATACAATTCCTTAGACTCAAAAATCAGTGGTTGATTTAAATATCTAATATTGGATAAAAGAATCATATATTTTTGGCTTTGTTTCATGTAGTCTGATTGGAGAGATAATACAAGGTTTGTCAATTGACTAAGACAGTAAAAATTTCCTCTAGGGTATACTTGTAAATAAATATTACAGTACGAATACAAACTACAATATGTAAAATGTGAGACAAAAAATTTCCTCAGAAAAACATTCAAAACTTACTAAAAACGAAACAAATGATATTTAATTTTTTTACAAATATAGATGTAAATATGTATATTTTTATACTCTTCTTATTAAATGACCAATTAAGTACCAGAAGACGAATAAATTCCTTGTTTTTCAAGTATTTATTTTTGTATTTATACTCGTCTTGGAAGTCTTGCTATTTACAGGTTATTTCCCTGTAAATACCAAAATTTTGATAATCTTTTTCAAATGTATATTGAGATGTAAAATGTAAACATAGCTCCTAAGTGGAGAAACCAAGATTTGTGAACAAGGATTCTCACAAACTCAAAAGTATTGTGAAATATGATTCAATGATTATTTTCAGTACCGTAGAACGGGGCTACTTGAACTTTAATGTGTTACTTGAACCCAGTACAAAAAAATATTTAGATCGTGGTATCGATCGAAGTATCGTGACAATAAGTGTCACCTATTGTCACAATGAATCATGTCGATACGTTCATTATTGTAGACCAAATACAGATTATTTTTTTTGTACTGGGCTCAAAAGTAACACATCAAAGTTCAAGTAGCCCCGTTCTACAGCACTCATGTTCTTTTATCATTACATTTTCAATTTTAAAAACTTAGATTATTTTAATATTCAGATTTAAAAGCGTGTTATTTTCTCTAAGAAACATCTTTTATGTATAAAACGGAAAATCTATAAGTCAAGAACCAAGATAATATTAGACAGCCTCAGGTATAACGCTTTTAAAAGTAAATAAAATGAAAATGCGAAGTGCTCACAAGACGCCTGGAGTAATTACCGAATACAAACTCCGACCTCTACTTTGGAAGCATTATTACAATGTCAAACAGACACGAGAATAATGCGAAGGAATTCCTTGACATTAATATATGATCGCGAACTCTGCAACCGAAAAATTCCTCCCTAAATATTTGCTTCAAGTCCACTGTACTTAACAACTGAACGTTACGAGCGCAATATATATTTGTCTTACTTTCGTAATTTTTTAAAAAACATACTTGTTTATTGAAAAATTGAGAGAATTTGTCTTAAAACATCGCCTTATTAGTATACTTTACTTATTAGTATACTTTACTTATTAGTATATTTTAGTCCGCCTCCGTAGTGTAATGGTCAGCACGCTCGGCTACCGTTCTGGAGGTCCCGGGTTCGATTCCCAAGGGGGGGGGTAAAGTAAATATAAGTGATATTTTCACTGTAATATTTATTCAATATTACCATGGACTGGTACCTGAAGCGGAGGGCTGATCACCCTTCCTTCATGTGTAAAAACGATCAAGATAACACTGCGTTTATATGACACAGTGCCCTATGCACCATTGGGGTGCGGATAAGGATTTTATTATAATTATTAGTATACACCCACACATTTGGTATAAAATATTATTAAAAAAATCGTGAAAACGATTCAAAGTTGTTGTATAATACAAGTTGTATGTAACGTTTTAATATTCAACTACTATTTTTATTTTATATTTTACTTGATAAATACTAATTTTCCATAAAATCTCCTATGACACGTATTTCATTACGTTTGATTAAACTCTTGTCATGATAGATTTGAGGAAATAGTGGTGTTTGCTAAATATATTTTTTTTTTCATTGGTAAAATATCAAATAGATACTCTCCGGTTTTGTTCAGAACAATGATTTTAAAACTACACTTCAAAACATCATATTTTAATTGTGACATTGTTTTCTTAAATGAGCTATAAATATGATGATTTAAAGCCTAAAT
The DNA here is from genome assembly GCF_059751285.1 of Brachycentrus maculatus. Lineage (NCBI taxonomy): Eukaryota > Metazoa > Arthropoda > Insecta > Trichoptera > Brachycentridae > Brachycentrus > Brachycentrus maculatus. The sequence goes on from NW_028281438.1 coordinate 9,833, forward strand.
ATTGTTGTTTATTTTTAAATTAAATAATAATGACTTTTCTTTAATTAAAAAAAAACAGTAACGCAAGCTGATAAATAAATCAAAACAATCTTCATGTAGTTCAGTCTAAGGGCAAGAAAGCTTTGTATTACTACTGTATGTTTATATGTATTGTCATATTTACGATTCTGTTCTGATTCGGGTCATATGCGGATGACATTTTGATAAAAAATAATGTAGGTTAATTTTGTCAATAATACTGATTGAATGGAACAATTGTGATTCCAGTGTTCTAATCTTTTAAATATATTTAATTTATTTATCCGAGATGAACCGAGTGTAAGAAAGTTTCGAGTAACAGAGTTAAATCAAAACCTCATTTGTTTAAAAACATACTTTTAAGTTTGGAATTAATAAAAAAGGGCTTTGGGTAATATTTATTTCCTTACTTATTCAGTTCATTGTGCCAGTGCACGTTATTTGATATAATTTTATGTGGAAAAAAAATTACATTCTTCACAACTATCATATTTATCACATCAAAAATATTGCACTATAACATAAACACTAAAGTCTAACTTTGAGATTTAAAAAAAACCTTCATCTTAACCACGGATAAATTAAAATCGTTGATGGGAGAGACCAATATTGATTGCAAAGACTGAGTGTTGAGGCCTTCTATTCCCTCTGCCTACCCCTGTTGGAAGCGGCGTGATGGTGAGTTATTTGCTAAGTAAATATAATTCATTAAAATAACTATTTGGTTGTTATTTTATAATAAAAAATTGCAGTTCCACCAAGATAAAACTTAAAGCATTGGAAAAACGTTTTCAAAAAATTAAAAATGTATCGTTTATTCATAGTAAAATGTATTTTTTCATTTACTGGCTAAATTTTGCGTCCTATAACTTACACTATCAAAATTCGAAAAATAGTATGTATTTTCCCCCCTTGAATATTCTGTAATAATGCTGTTTTCTTTCAATAAAATAATTATGATAATAACGCAAAGAAAGAAGAAATTTACATAAAATAACACACAAAATGGTGGCAGCCAAAGATTACAAAATTATTCGAGAAAGTAGCCAGTTTTGTTGGAATAAAGTACATGAGAATGTTTGCCCCTGTTTTTTGTGTATTAGAATTTTGTGAGCTTTTCGTGTCGAGTATGAATTAGATTATCCAACCTTTTCTCTCCGTTTCTCATCATTTCATTTTGTTTTATACGTTCTACGTGAAACCTTTGTTTTTCCTTTTATAAACAGGATCATCGATTCGCCTGTGTATCTAACACCATAACGCACAAGGGAGAATATACCTAGAGGCATGCTGGGGGAATTAAATGAAAAATCAAACATCCGATATGAGGAATTAATAATTTCTGTGGCAGCTCTCGTTTCAATAAATTGTTGAAATAATAATGACTTAGCAAACGCAACATCAACATTTTTTTCCATAATGCTCCGTTTTATTTGAAAATCTATTTTAATACATATTTTACGTTTATGCATAAATAAAATGTACATAAAATAAAGGTACACGAATCAAATTAGAATTCTCAAATAAAATGAATTTCTCTTAATTAATAAACAATCACAAAATGAAAATTCGCCACTTAGTAAAAAATCGCTTTTTACTTTTTGATGTCGACGTTAGAAGGACCTGATTGACACGCACAGAAGAAGATTTATTGAAAAAAATATTATTCTTTAGAGATTGTAATTTTATTCAACAGCGACTCTGTCGAAAATTAAGTATGTTTTTATTATTTTTTGTTGTTTAAACGGCTTCTGATCATTTGGCCCCCAGATATTTTATTCATATATATATATATATATATATATATATATATATATATATATATATATATATATATATATATATATATATATATATATATATATATATACAGCGGGTGGCCAAATTATTAGGGACACTTGTCCTTTTTTGTAATTTTCAAGTTTAAATGAATTTTATGATCAAATAAATTTGTTCTAATTAAAAAATATTATTTATTATTGTTGCTTGTATCATAATTATTGTTTTTAAGACGTAGCAATGCTGCAAAATATCAAAGAAGTAAGTTTTTTTCTCATTTTAGTGTTAATTAGTGAAAAATGGTGTTGGTGTGAGCTCAGTTAATATTTTTTTAAACCATTTTTCTGTATGTTTTTTGAGTCCAAGACTATAAAAAATTAAGTATTGTTTAATAATTTATTAGTTTTGCTAATTTAATAAGTAAATTTCAATTAATTTTTAATTAAAATTCAATTTAGTTTGAATTGAACCTTAATATTCTAAATTCAAGTATGGGCAAGTCTTTAGACATATCTCCAAGAAAATTTAGGGAAGTACCAACCTAACTACTTCATTTCACAAATACCTAAAGAGAGATAGCAGCCCTCACAGGTATTTCGAAGTCTGGAGTCAACCGGATAAAAAGAAAAATTCATAAAAACCCACCTCTAGAAGCAGCCCGCGTCTGAAAAAGTGCAGAAAAACGATCACCACTCCGCGTGGTCACCGTAAAACCAGGGACATCTATTTCCAAAATTGTAAAACGTGTGTTGATTGTCCACTACGTCGATAAACGATGTAGGAATCAACGCCTCCAAAATAACAGTTTGGAGACGGTTAGTTGAAGTAAATCTAATTGGTCGACGTCCAACCAAAAAACTACGCCTGACTAAGGCCATGAAGAAAAAACGACTCTTATGGGCCAGAACACTCCGAAATATGACTGTTTCGGACTGGAATCGAGTATTTATGACTTTTTGCAATCATGGTAATACTTTATAGGTCTGCTTCTAAGACGAGTCAACATTTAAAATTTTGGTGGGAAAAACTTAATTCGTCCGACGGGGCCCAGGAGAAAAATTCCACCCGGACTGCTTGGTAAAGAGGGCTAAAAACACCCTGTTAGCATAATATTGTGGTCTATGATCTCATTTAAGGGTATGGGACGCCTCCATATCATGGAAGGGACCATGAGGCAAGACCAGTACCAGCGAGTACTGAAAAGTCGGCTCCAGCCGAAGCTAAGGAATGGTTCCCTGGTGATGAAGAGTATGTGTTTATGCATTAATAAGTACCGTGTCATAAAGCCAGGAGTGTTACCGCATTCCTGGCTGAAAAAAACGTCTGTTGAGTATGTGTTTTGCCTTGCCCGGGCAATTTGCTGGATATGAACCCCATTGAAAACATTTGGAGGCTAACGAAACGGGAAATTGCTAAAAAAAGTCATCACCACCAAGCAGTTACTGAAAGAAACTCTTATCAGAGTATGGCATGGTAATCTAATGGTAAGCTAATCTTCGGCACAATACAAAAATCTGCATAGAAAGCATGCCCCGACGTTAGGAAGTTGTAATCGCAGCATAGGGTGTTATTACTAAATATTAAGGTTTTTTCTGAAATTTTTGAATGATCGCTTTTTATGATAAAAATAAATTACTTTTATTAAATGTTTGATTACATTGTTTCTAAATTCTAAATAAAGCACCCCAATCGATAAAAAAATAATTAAAAAACCTAATTATTTGCTCATTAAATTCATTTGATCATGAAAATTACAGGAAATTCGAAGTGTCCCTAATAATTTGGCCACCCACTGTATATATATATATATATATATATATATATATATATATATATATATATATATATATATATATATATATATATATATATATATATATATATATATATATATATATATATATATATATATATATATATATATATATATATATATATATATATATATATATATATATATATATATATATATATATATATATATATATATATATATATATATATATATATATTTATAAAATAAATAAAACTTATATTTTCTTCAAAATATGTATTTTCAAATGCATATATTACTTGATATCAATATTGATCACCGTTTTCAAATTTAAAAAATTAGCTTTTGAATAAAATTGCGATTAACAATGTAAAAATATAGTAAAAATATAGCTGGAAAAAAGGTAGTGGATCGATGGAACGTGACGGCACTTTGATTCTCTGGTCTGGACTACCGGAGTCAGATAGAGCTTGTCGGGGCGTCGCCGCGTTTCTATCACCCAGGATGGTAGAATGTATGAAAGAGTATGTGTTCGTCAACGCAAGACTCATGTTTGTCAGATTCAAAATCGGGTTAACAAAGCTACTTGTTTTAATAGGATATGCCCCCGTCAACTCCGACAGCGAGTCTGAGAAGGATGAGTTTTGGTTGAATGTAATGAGTGTGATGAATGGAAAAATGAATAATGAAAAGGTAATTCTGGCCGGTGATTTGAATGGCTGGGTTGGTACAAGGAGAGACGGTTTTGAATCAGCGCTCGGTTTGTATGGAGATGCGAGAGTGAACGATAATGGGAAGAGATTGCTAGAGGTGTGTCTGGAATGGAATCTCTTTGTGTCAAATACTTTTTTTGCACACAAGGGAATCCATCAATATACTTGGGAGAGATGTGATGAAAGGTCTATTATCGATTATGTCGTCATTGACTCTAGATTGAGATCCGCCACAGTAGACACAAGAGTGTTCAGGGGGGCCGAAATGGAAACAGATCACTTTTTGGTGGTTTCAAGAGTGATTCTGTTCCAAGGGTGGAGGGCCAAAACGAACAAGGTGGCGGCTCCTTCTAGAGTCAAAGTAGAAAAGCTACAGAATGATGACATAAGAGTTAAGTTTGAAACAAACGTATGCAACAGGTTGATTGCGGAAGATGTAAATGAACTTAGTATAAATGAAATGTGGGAACATCTGAAAGGTAGTGTGTGTGAATCCGCAAAGGTAGTGTGTGGTACAGCGGTACAAGGAAGGAAAAAAGGCGATGCGTGGTGGGATGATGATGTTAAAGATTTAGTGAAAGAGAAGAAGAATGCGTGGTTAAAGTGTTTGGCAGTGAGGAATAAAAGCTCCACTGAGTATGAATCGGTTAAAAAAGTATACAAGGATTGTAAAATGAAAGTTAAGCAAGGGGTGAGTGAACGAAAACGTTTGTTGAGGAAGGATGAAGGAGTAAAAATGACAAAAAATTTCCAAGAAAATATAAAAATTTTCTGGAAAGAAGTCAAAAACTCCCGAAGTCTAAGCTTGAATGGATGTACGAAATCGATTGCAGCGAAAGACGGAAAAATGGTGACGAATGAAAAAGATATAAAAAAGAGATGGAAAGAGTATTTCGAGGAGGTGTATGAAACACATACGATTAATAACGTTAGTGACGTAAGTACATTTCCCCAAATATGTGTGAATGATGTTTCAAGAGAGATAAGTATGGAAGAAATTAAGAATGCCACTAAGTCTTTGAAAAATGGAAAGGCTCTAGGATTCGACAATTTTGCCGCAGAATACGTCAAGAATGGTGGCGAAATAGTTCTCACATGGTTGCATAGGCTCTTTAACCGTTGTCTGGAGGAGAGTTATACTCCGGTGGATTGGAGAAGGGCAGTTATAATGCCTCTCTACAAGGGTAAAGGTTCCAGGGTGGAATGTGGGAACTATAGAGCAATCAGTCTATTGAGTGCTGTTGGCAAGATGTATGGTCGAATCCTTATTGAAAGAGTGAGAACCATAACAAAGGACAAAGTGTGGGATGTCCAGAGTGGATTTATGAATGGGAGAGGATGTACGGATCAAATTTTTGCCTTGCGCAACATCACTGAAAAGTTTTTGGCCAAAAACCAAAAGCTTTTCTGTGCTTTTGTGGATTTGCAGAAAGCGTATGACAGAGTTGATAGAACGAAGCTATGGAAGGTGTTATCTAAGTATGGGGTAAGCAGTAAACTTATCCAAGGCATAGCATCCTTGTACGAGGATAGCACTGCATGCATAAGGGTAAGTGGTTCATTTTCATCCTGGCTTAGCATCTCTAAAGGTGTTAAGCAGGGATGTGTAATGTCACCGTGGCTGTTTAACCTATACATGGATAATTGCATGAAAGAACTGAAAGATTTAAATATTGGAGCCAGAATGAATAATTTGACTGTCTGTTGCCTTTTGTATGCTGACGATGCTGTTCTTCTTGCCGATAGCAGAGAAGACCTGCAGGCGTTGGTGACAAAAGTGTATAATGTGTGCAAGGAAAGTGACTTATTGATGAATGTTAGCAAATCCAAGATTATGGTTTTTGAAAGAGAAGAATGCAGATCTGAATGTGAAATATTAGTAAACGGAGAGATTCTGGAACAGGTAGATGATTTCGTGTATTTGGATAGTATGTTTTCTAGGGATGGAAAGATTGATAAAGATATAGAAAGGAGAGTGAATGCTGGGAACAAAGTGAACGGTGCACTGAAATCAGTTATAGCAAATAAAAACCTATCAGCGGAAGCTAAACTGGCAGTGCACAACGGAGTCCTGGTTCCAACTCTAATGTATGGAAGTGAAACATGGAGTTGGCAAAAGAAGGATGAAAGTAGACTGAATGCAGTCGAAATGCGATCTCTCAGAAGAATGTGTAACAAAACGATGTATGATAGATGTGCGAATAGTGAAATAAGGAAGGAATGCAAAGCTGAGATAAGCATTATCGATAAAATTAAGAAAGGTGTGTTGAGATGGTTTGGACATGTAGAACGAATGAGTGAGGAAAGAACGGTAAAACAAATTTATGAGGCGAATGTTAGCGGGAAAAGAAGCAGAGGAAGACCGAGAAAAACATGGCACGATCAGGTATGCCAAATACTTGAAAGTGGTCAGGTTAGGAGTCGTAACAATCGGCGGGTATGTATGAGGAGATGCATGAACGTGGAAGAGGCGAAGAATGTTTGCAAGGACAGAGTGGTGTGGCGCTCTATTCTCTCTGCCTACCCCTGCGGGGAAGCGGCGTGATGGTTAGTTAGTTAGTTAGTTAAAATATAGTAGGCAATCTCCGGGTTTCTTAACCCCCTAAATGAGTTTTTTTAAAGCTGTGACCTATCTAAATCGCTTTTCCATTACAAATTACCCATTTTTACCAAAATTGTTAAGCCCGTATTCAAGATAAATTTTACAATCTTTGCCGGCCTTGGATTATCTGTACTTTGATTTTGTGAATTTGTATTTTATATTTGTTTTTTATATGCATATTTGTCCGTCTAATGGATTGAAAATGAAAAGTTCTATTAATGTTCTATTATATATATATATATATATATATATATATATATATATATATATATATATATATATATATATATATATATATATATATATATATATATATATATATTATAAAATAAATAAAACTTATATTTTCTTCAAAATATGTATTTTCAAATGCATATATTACTTGATATCAATATTGATCACCGTTTTCAAATTTAAAAAATTAGCTTTTGAATAAAATTGCGATTAACAATGTAAAAATATAGTAAAAATATAGCTGGAAAAAAGGTAGTGGATCGATGGAACGTGACGGCACTTTGATTCTCTGGTCTGGACTACCGGAGTCAGATAGAGCTTGTCGGGGCGTCGCCGCGTTTCTATCACCCAGGATGGTAGAATGTATGAAAGAGTATGTGTTCGTCAACGCAAGACTCATGTTTGTCAGATTCAAAATCGGGTTAACAAAGCTACTTGTTTTAATAGGATATGCCCCCGTCAACTCCGACAGCGAGTCTGAGAAGGATGAGTTTTGGTTGAATGTAATGAGTGTGATGAATGGAAAAATGAATAATGAAAAGGTAATTCTGGCCGGTGATTTGAATGGCTGGGTTGGTACAAGGAGAGACGGTTTTGAATCAGCGCTCGGTTTGTATGGAGATGCGAGAGTGAACGATAATGGGAAGAGATTGCTAGAGGTGTGTCTGGAATGGAATCTCTTTGTGTCAAATACTTTTTTTGCACACAAGGGAATCCATCAATATACTTGGGAGAGATGTGATGAAAGGTCTATTATCGATTATGTCGTCATTGACTCTAGATTGAGATCCGCCACAGTAGACACAAGAGTGTTCAGGGGGGCCGAAATGGAAACAGATCACTTTTTGGTGGTTTCAAGAGTGATTCTGTTCCAAGGGTGGAGGGCCAAAACGAACAAGGTGGCGGCTCCTTCTAGAGTCAAAGTAGAAAAGCTACAGAATGATGACATAAGAGTTAAGTTTGAAACAAACGTATGCAACAGGTTGATTGCGGAAGATGTAAATGAACTTAGTATAAATGAAATGTGGGAACATCTGAAAGGTAGTGTGTGTGAATCCGCAAAGGTAGTGTGTGGTACAGCGGTACAAGGAAGGAAAAAAGGCGATGCGTGGTGGGATGATGATGTTAAAGATTTAGTGAAAGAGAAGAAGAATGCGTGGTTAAAGTGTTTGGCAGTGAGGAATAAAAGCTCCACTGAGTATGAATCGGTTAAAAAAGTATACAAGGATTGTAAAATGAAAGTTAAGCAAGGGGTGAGTGAACGAAAACGTTTGTTGAGGAAGGATGAAGGAGTAAAAATGACAAAAAATTTCCAAGAAAATATAAAAATTTTCTGGAAAGAAGTCAAAAACTCCCGAAGTCTAAGCTTGAATGGATGTACGAAATCGATTGCAGCGAAAGACGGAAAAATGGTGACGAATGAAAAAGATATAAAAAAGAGATGGAAAGAGTATTTCGAGGAGGTGTATGAAACACATACGATTAATAACGTTAGTGACGTAAGTACATTTCCCCAAATATGTGTGAATGATGTTTCAAGAGAGATAAGTATGGAAGAAATTAAGAATGCCACTAAGTCTTTGAAAAATGGAAAGGCTCTAGGATTCGACAATTTTGCCGCAGAATACGTCAAGAATGGTGGCGAAATAGTTCTCACATGGTTGCATAGGCTCTTTAACCGTTGTCTGGAGGAGAGTTATACTCCGGTGGATTGGAGAAGGGCAGTTATAATGCCTCTCTACAAGGGTAAAGGTTCCAGGGTGGAATGTGGGAACTATAGAGCAATCAGTCTATTGAGTGCTGTTGGCAAGATGTATGGTCGAATCCTTATTGAAAGAGTGAGAACCATAACAAAGGACAAAGTGTGGGATGTCCAGAGTGGATTTATGAATGGGAGAGGATGTACGGATCAAATTTTTGCCTTGCGCAACATCACTGAAAAGTTTTTGGCCAAAAACCAAAAGCTTTTCTGTGCTTTTGTGGATTTGCAGAAAGCGTATGACAGAGTTGATAGAACGAAGCTATGGAAGGTGTTATCTAAGTATGGGGTAAGCAGTAAACTTATCCAAGGCATAGCATCCTTGTACGAGGATAGCACTGCATGCATAAGGGTAAGTGGTTCATTTTCATCCTGGCTTAGCATCTCTAAAGGTGTTAAGCAGGGATGTGTAATGTCACCGTGGCTGTTTAACCTATACATGGATAATTGCATGAAAGAACTGAAAGATTTAAATATTGGAGCCAGAATGAATAATTTGACTGTCTGTTGCCTTTTGTATGCTGACGATGCTGTTCTTCTTGCCGATAGCAGAGAAGACCTGCAGGCGTTGGTGACAAAAGTGTATAATGTGTGCAAGGAAAGTGACTTATTGATGAATGTTAGCAAATCCAAGATTATGGTTTTTGAAAGAGAAGAATGCAGATCTGAATGTGAAATATTAGTAAACGGAGAGATTCTGGAACAGGTAGATGATTTCGTGTATTTGGATAGTATGTTTTCTAGGGATGGAAAGATTGATAAAGATATAGAAAGGAGAGTGAATGCTGGGAACAAAGTGAACGGTGCACTGAAATCAGTTATAGCAAATAAAAACCTATCAGCGGAAGCTAAACTGGCAGTGCACAACGGAGTCCTGGTTCCAACTCTAATGTATGGAAGTGAAACATGGAGTTGGCAAAAGAAGGATGAAAGTAGACTGAATGCAGTCGAAATGCGATCTCTCAGAAGAATGTGTAACAAAACGATGTATGATAGATGTGCGAATAGTGAAATAAGGAAGGAATGCAAAGCTGAGATAAGCATTATCGATAAAATTAAGAAAGGTGTGTTGAGATGGTTTGGACATGTAGAACGAATGAGTGAGGAAAGAACGGTAAAACAAATTTATGAGGCGAATGTTAGCGGGAAAAGAAGCAGAGGAAGACCGAGAAAAACATGGCACGATCAGGTATGCCAAATACTTGAAAGTGGTCAGGTTAGGAGTCGTAACAATCGGCGGGTATGTATGAGGAGATGCATGAACGTGGAAGAGGCGAAGAATGTTTGCAAGGACAGAGTGGTGTGGCGCTCTATTCTCTCTGCCTACCCCTGCGGGGAAGCGGCGTGATGGTTAGTTAGTTAGTTAGTTAAAATATAGTAGGCAATCTCCGGGTTTCTTAACCCCCTAAATGAGTTTTTTTAAAGCTGTGACCTATCTAAATCGCTTTTCCATTACAAATTACCCATTTTTACCAAAATTGTTAAGCCCGTATTCAAGATAAATTTTACAATCTTTGCCGGCCTTGGATTATCTGTACTTTGATTTTGTGAATTTGTATTTTATATTTGTTTTTTATATGCATATTTGTCCGTCTAATGGATTGAAAATGAAAAGTTCTATTAATGAAAAAAAAATCCCAGATAAGTCAAAAGCAAATTATTTTATATTTATCCTTAGATTTGAAGATTCAAAATTGTAAACTATAAAATCCGGATATTGAAAAATTAAATGATGTTTTTTTTTTTTAATACGTATGACAAGCATAACAAATGTAATAAAAAACATATGAAATTTCCATACAAAAATAAAATGAGGTGCCGAAAGAACAATTAACATTACTCCGAAGAACTTTCTGTTTTGATTCCCAAAGCTCTTTATTTTGTTCTAACTGAAAATGACACAAAGCTTAAAGTGTCAAAATAAATATATGGTTACAATTTTTCCATGAAGTAATACAACAAATCAAATCACAGGCAAATCCGGGCGAAAGAAACGAGTAAGATACAAATGTGTTTTATTTTTATTTTAACATGAAATCACTGAAAATACCATCGCATACAATTTGAATATAGAAACTGTAATACCAAGAAAAACTCTCGAATCTGCATTATATACGCGTTGTACAATATGTTATTTTCAATATTGTATATTGTTTGTACATTATACCTGTTTTCTGTATAATGTTTCTATCTTTACATAAGAAGGCATTTGAATATATTGAATAAATTTTCCAGCTCTTTGAACCGAAAGAAAACATTACTACCCTCATAAGAGAACGATACGGGTCGGGGGGCCTCCCAGAGACTCATATCGCGCCAAACATAATAGGCTAATATTAGAAATATTCTGGAGTAGAGTGAACCCACCAAAAATTGGCCAGTAACTGATAGTTGACTATTTTTTATATACAGTGGAACCTCTCATAACGAGTAATTCGCATAACGACCAAAAAAGTGAAAAAGTTGCTCCCTTAACGAGAGATATTTTGCATAACGAGTTACAAAGAAAGGGCAAGTCACTTTTTTACGACATTCACTGAGAGCCGGGATTTCCATGCCAGTCAAAATAAAAAATGTTTCGCTTAACGAGTAAGATTCTGGAACGTATTATGCTCGTTATGAGAGGTTCCACTGTTTATATTTTAATATCTGGAACACATGAAACAGGTAGACGATTTCGTTTATTTGGGCAGTGCGTTTTTTGGGTTATTTGCCTTCGTGTAAGGAAGAATCAAGATAACACCACGTCAATACGATGCAGTACCCTATTCATCATTGAATGCGGATAAGGGTTAAAAGAAGATGTTTTCTAGGGATGGAAATATTGAAAAGAAAGGAGAGTGAATGCTGAGAACAGAGTGAATAGTGCATTGAAATTAGTTATAGCAAATAAAAACCTCTCAGCGAAAGCTAAACTGGAAGTACACACGAGAGTCCTGGTTCCACTTTTTAAAAGTGGCCGGGTGAGGAGTTGAAATAATAGGCGAGTATGTATGATTGATGCATGACTGCGGAAGAGGAGAAGAATATTTGCTTGCAAAGACAGAGTGGTGAGGAGTTCTAGTCTCTCTGCCTACCCCTGCGGAAAAGCGGCATGATGGTTAATTGGTAAGTTTACTTCTGTTCTCTGTTAGTTCGGTAGAAATGTTCTTCCGACACATGGAACGAAACAAATATTCACAAAAATGTGATTGAAAAACATTTTTAGAAATAGAAGACTGTCACTCATATAATTTTGGCGTCAACATTTAAATCCTCTCAATAAATGTGGGTACATACCCATTAAACATATTTTAAAAGGTCTAATACAATATCATATTTTTATTGTTGTTTTATGAAAAAGAAGATTCATATATTTTTTTAGTTTTCTTTGATATTTTATCGCAATTAAAAAAATATTTGTATACGCACTTGAAAAGGAGAAAGTAAATAGAAACAAAATATACAATTTTGTATCGGGCATTTAGGATTGTTTACACACTTTTGTAGGTTGAATCCATCACATATAATGCTCAGTTGATCGAAAAAATGATGAGGACATTTTAATATTTTGTGCCGGATGTCTATTTCAGGACATTAAATAAACGCGTGGAAATAAACTATCAATTTTGTTTAGTGGTATGAAACAGCAAATGCTCTGATACTAATTAAGTAGGCACAAATAAATTGATTTGGCATTTTTTAAATATATTTAGAACATTTTTTTTGGCAGAGACCCACCAAGCCACCATGTGTGTCTTGTCGGTGGAATAATTTTTTTAAAACATTTTTTTTTGTTTTTAACGAATTCAACCTAAAAAAGATTTCACACAAAAAAGAGAGAAAAATTAAGAGTATAAACATATTACAATTTTCATAAAATGAACTCTTGATCATTTATCAATTCTTTTATTTTGCCTTTGATCCAAATTTTATTTTGACATCTAACATCCGTCTTACTTATTTACTTTTTGGAATAGCGTGACGCTTTAAATAAAAATCAAACACTTGTTTACAACCATTTTTTGAGTTTATTAATGTAAACACGACTAGTTTTAAGAACTATAGACGTTTTCATCAACAAATTAAAAGTCAAGCTGTTGATGAGAACATCTAGTTGGGATAACACGAGTAAAGTGGTGTTTTATACAGATTCTATTTTAAAATTGTTCATGTTTTTCTATAAAGTTTAAACCAAATCAATGAAAAAGAAAAAATCTGTTTTTGGATAGGATGGAAATGCTTGAAAACAAGGTGATACTTAAACAAGAACCTACCCAACCAACCCTGATTGTCACTGTCACTGTATTACGAGAACCGATTAATTCTGGTTGACTTATCGTTTTGTCTCACCTTAATCAAGTTTGGCCATCTTCTTCTTCTTCTTCTTTTTGCAGATCCTAGAGATCCTAGTTTGTGCCTCCGCATGTCGCTCTTGGGATGTTGACTCCCAGCTGTCTTTCCATCTTTTCGGAGGTCTGCCTGGGGGTCTGCGTCCTTCAGGGTTACTTTGAAGGGCGATACGTGGAAGTCTGTCTTCTGACATTCTGTTTATATGTTCATATGTTGGAAATAATTTTTATAAATATGAGAATTTGTGCTAAAATAATAACAAAAAATGATTTTTCTATTTAATACATATATTTTTTAAGGTCAAGGTAAAATTGGTCGACCTGAAGGATATGGAAGTCATGTATTAAACTTTTTAAATAAACTAATAAATATTTATTTTCAAAATTGGTCTGCAGACTATACAATATTTAGCAAACCAGAAAACAAATTTCACTTTGATTGTATCAAAAAATAATCTTTTGGGTGTTCAACTCTAAGCCAATCAGCTTAGTGGCCAACTATTGACTAGTCCGCCCTATATTCAAATACACTCGTTTATACGTTAATGAAAACCTCAATACAACCTCTTCTCCATCAATTTCTTAGTATTTGAAAAACCACGGCTTGCGCATTCAATACATGTAATTACGTATATTAACGTATGTAGGTACATGAAGAATATTGAGTAAAATCATTATTCAGTAAGTGCTTTATCATCTCTGCGTATATCTATGTACAAGCTATAAAAAGTAATAGTTTTTAAAAGGAACTGGGTATTTTAATGAAATATTAGGATATTTTAAAATGGTTTTTGGCCAAAATACAGGCGAAAGTACTCATTCATGTATATAAAAATGTGCATATTAAATTACATGACCTCCACAATCAAATAATAAAATCTCTCTAGATCATATATTGAAGGAATTAAGTACAAATATTTTCGCTACCGGATATGTATATAAAGTATTGGAATATTTACATCTTTGCTGGAAATATATTTTTTTTGCACTCAGATGATATATATACTTATATAAAGTAAAGGGAGTGAGCTCTCATTAAAATAGGCTGTTACTTTAAAGACACAAAACTATTTAACGTTTATTTTATGGAGAGGAATCGTACTTTACCGTAAATATATGTACATACTCGTACATTGGTAGGCACATAGTATTGGTATTTAGAGTGTCGTCATTTATGTCGTCATTTAGACTGGATTTTAATGCGGATCGTTTCTGCTAAAGAGTAAGCTTACTGTAATTTTATACAAATTGGTTGAATTGTCTTAACGTAATTAAAGCTTACTACAAAATATATTCTCGTATACATAAAACATTTAAAGTACCTCTCATGCGTTAAGAAAAGAGAAATAAATGGTTCTGTTTAGAATTTTCTTAAATCTAACCTAACCTGACTTGTAATACTCGTATTTGATCATTTGATAAATCGTAGGCAAAGAGATTTCGAAGAATTTCAAGGTAATGACTTCATGTCAGAGAATTTCTCGTTCAATAAAAAATGGTAGTTTTAAATACATTTTACGTTAATTCGGTAGTATTTTACAATATTGTGACTTTGTTCAAATACATCTTCACAAATTTGGGTTATATTCACATTTTGAAATCTCAACAGAGATGATGAAGAATATGGATGCTTGGGTATTTCCAGGGCTAATGACCTATGTGAACTTATAGGCACACTGTCATTACAATGACATGTATGAGTGTAGTTGTCAATCATGGGTAGAATGGTGAATGTTGGACGTACGTAAAATGATCACTTAACCATTATTTAAAAGGTCATAATTCTTCTCTATATGTGTTGAAATGTCGGTAATATATATAAATATATATAAATATGTATATATATATATGTATATATATATATATATATACATAATATATATATATATATATATATATATATATATATATATATATAAATATATATATATATATATATATATATATATATATATATAATATATATATATATATATATATATATATATATATATATATATATATATATATATATATATATATATATATATATATATATATATATATATATATATATATATATATATATATATATATATATATATATATATATATATATATATATATATATATATATATATATAAATAAATATTCATATATATGTAAACTTAGCAGAAAACATCAACATTAAGCCTTCAGTAAGTTAATAAGTGATGTCAATATTTTTATTGTCTAAGTACATACAAGGATATGGGGTATATAGTTAAACCCTCTCCCTCGCTACAAAATTAATGGCTCATGCAATGTACATACGTACATGTTATATACGTATCCTGTATATACTTTGTACTCCTAGAAAACGCTTTTTGTGAAAGTTTATGTGTATCTCCTTGAATTACAATTGAATCCGACTGTGTAAGAACAGCCAAAAGCAATACAGAATTGTTGTTACGAAATGTTCTCGAAAAAAAATCTACGCCTGTTTTCTGAAAATATTACAAATAAATATGGCAAAGAAAATTGATATGTAGAATAAGACGAAGGAATATTTGTAGTATAATTTATTATCTAAGATATAAATACAAAAGAACCTTTGCAACCAGTTTCTTACGTCATAATAAAATTCAATACGTAGTAAGTAATAAAACTATGTATTTTATTGTACTTGCTAATTTATTAAACTAACTATTTAAATATACTATTTAAATACATTGGGAAGCTTATTTCCAAAACGTAATATCTTCTAACCAACCAAAAATAGACTATTGATACTAGTCCAGGTTTGTTTCTTACAGCTGAAATAATTATACTTGTTATATATGTAATTAGTAAATAGGTACAAATAACCAGTACTCGCAATAAAACTCGCAAAACGCCTTATACAGCTACTACACAGATTTACAGTGGCGGGTGTTTCTAATCCCGTTTGAAATATATATTTTTTTTAAATCTTGAAAAATTTCGTGTTCGGTGATCTAGGTCATACAGATTGATTTTTTTCAGCAGTGATAGTGTAAACGGCACATAAAAACAACTGAAAACTGAAAAAATGTAGTAATTACGCATATGTGAGAAGTTAAATGACTTTGTACACCAGTCGAAAGTTATATTTTGAACAGCATACAAAAACGTAATAAAAAAACGTGTTTAAAGTCTGCTGAAATATCACAAGATTTTCAACTACTGCAAACTGCAAAACTAAGATATGTTGAATGACTTGGACACCGATCGACAGTGATATGTCTATCGGAGTAAAAAACGAAATAAAATTTTGTATTTCACTATCTCGTATGTTTTTAATCTGCTGAAATTGTCATAAGATGCCAACTAAAACTGAAAAACCTAGTAATTACGTATATGTAAGATAAGTTGAAGACGCCGTAGAAGAATGACCATACTTGAAGATCAATGGGTTTGAGCATTTGATGGCGTTAAAATAAAAGTATTCTGGAAGTATTGCTTCTGACTTTTCATTTTTGTCCATGTATGTACATAATGATTATAAGAAATTATTAAAATGCTATTAATATACAAAAAATGATTAAAATATTAATTTTTGGTGATTTACAAAGGAACATTTTTGTGAAATATTACCTCAACTACTTAAGTTTAAGAAAATACAAATTAACATTAGTTTCAATCATTAAGGAAACACTTGTTTTTATACCACTTGAGTTTTATTAAAGACTACTAGTTTCTACTCAAGTGGTATAAAAACAAGTGTTTGCTTAATCATTATAACATGTCTTACCACAAAGTTAATGCCGAAACAATAAATAAAACGATAATTTCAGTAGGAATAATAAAAAATAACAAAACTTTATAAAATATTACCAAAACTTTGCTTTCAACTACTTATACGAGAATAACAATGTTTTAGTTAAAACACAATTTTTTTTTTATAAAATGTGCCACAAAGGATGTCAATAAACAACATTGTATATTTATGAAATTGTAAATTGATGAAAACAAGGAAGAAAACGTAAGTAGGATAAACAAGGAATTGAAAAGCAGTGGCAGAGGAACTAAGTGGGATAGACAGTTAGAATTTCAAGGATATGTGGTAATGTCGCCGATGGTTCATCAAGATCGTCATTTTTCACGTGAAACCGTAATTCGATCTTTAGTCTGGCCGCTTGGAGTTACTGATATATGTATTATGTTGAGGAATGGAAACTGTTCTCACATAAGAAGTGAATAGGCCGTGATCATAAATGTACATTATTTATTTATTTGGAATTAGTCTTGTGGAATGGGATGAAAAAAAAACATTTGTATAAAAATACAATAAGTGTTACTTTAAAATACAAGTGTTATTTAAAAAAAATCATTCATGTATTTTACAAACAGTTTTCAAGAAGATATTTAGACGCATTGGGATTGTAAAGAATATTAAAAACTGCCGTAAAAGATTTCAGGCTTACGCGCTTATTTTTAATTATTGTTTGAAAAACTACAATTTTGTCAAAAATTTTGTAATTTTTTTATTGTGACTGCCAAATTAATTAAAAAATTAACCAAAAATGATGTTTTTAATTTTCGTTTAACTTGGTAAATACCACTATTTCTTAAAATCTATTTTGATATGTACGAGTATTTCAACGCATCATTCCACATCAAATACCGTTTGAAAATGCTGCAAAATACATCAAAACATGTGTCATAATAGATTTGAGTGGTATTAACCAAGTAAAATTTAAATTGAAAAAAGGTAGATTTTACCACAAAGTGACTATTGAATCAATTAATGAATTTCTGGTCATAAATTATTAGTCAAGGTATGACTCCTTTAATTCCCCAGATAGAACGCAAACTCATTCACATAGCTTTGCAATCTTAATTATCTCATGAAAATGCACAAAATGTCTCTCTTCCTCAACGTTTCTATTCACTCTGTGAATTTAACCGAGATTTAATTTCTCCAGAAGCTACCTACTTCCAGAGAGCTAACTAGCGATCGGGAAACGTCGCAAGGGAGAGACTGGGGAGCTTAAACAATCTTGAAGATGCTGGCGGAATTGTCGTTGTTGTTGATGAGGCAACGTTTCACACTCGTTCAAAGGATTATTACGCTTCATCGCGATTTGTACAAAGGGTTGAAAAAATAATACTTTTAGTTGAGTTAAATTATTTAAAATTTTAACAGAGATGAAGGAAAATATGATGTCTGCGTATTTATATTTGTGGCTTATTGGGATTAAAAGAAAGAAAATAGAAAACAAACATTTCTAATATATTTCATATGACAATACTAGAAAACCAATGAACGCATTAAAAATCTATGAAACAACAATGCGAACGAAAATTAATAAAAATGCTAAGTGACAGCAATTGTCATAAAAAATGTTATGTATTGCGTTTAACAGATGGTGGGTGCTGTCATTGCAGTCAAAACTATTTTTTTTATATAAGTATAAAAAAACATATTTTTTAGCTTTAAACGAGTAAAAACATGCGCATGCTACGATTTTTAATAAACGTACATTTATATATTAATTTAAATAGATGTAAAAAACATAAAGTATCCATATATATGTAATAAAAAATACCATCCATATGTACGTGCATAACACATTTTAGTTTATATATTGGTATTAATATCTTTCCGAATTTTATTTTAAATTACCAGTTGTGAATTGACATTTCAACGAACAGTTGCCTACAATAAAAATTCACAGTTTAGTTTTTACATAGCTCCTAAGTCGGTATAAGAATTACAGTATCAAATAAATATCGATTGAATGTTTTGAATAACAAACAATAACAAAAAATAGAAGCTTGGAAAAGGATATTAGAAAAAAATGTTTTCTACGAAAAACTATCTAGATTAGAGATTTGACTTATTCCATTTTCTGAGGCATTTTGCTAAATAATTATGAAAAACGTAATTATTTATTATCTTGAGAGATTATAATAATAAAATAATCCTGGGTAATTAAGGGTTTGATATTATCGGTATAAAATTGAATAAGAAAAAAAAGATTTACTTGTTCCGTGATAAAATTAAGAAAACTGGAACGATAATAAATGAAATAATCACGAGAAATATTAAATCACTTGGAACTAGTTACTTCCAGTTTGATTACCCCATAATCAAAGCTGAAAGAGAAATAAAAATAAGTTTGATCATAGTAATGGGGGTAGTAATTTGGTAGTCTCGTCGTTGTTGGAAAAGTGATTGAAATAATCGTTCAACACCCCACCGCACCATGAATTATAGTCTAATATTGCACACCACAGACTTAAATTATTCTAGTACAGTGGTTCTTAACCGGTGCTCCGTAGAACACTGGTGTTCCGCGGGCTTGTTGCAAGTCCAAAACTAAAATTTAACGTTGGCTCATAATGGCTAGATGGCAGCACCCTTGCAAAGAAAAGTTGTGTACGCTCACCTCACAACAATGGTCAAGATGCCTTTGATGCTATATGATCATACTTAGAAACATTGAAAATATCATGAGAATTTTGTGTGGAAATTTATAATTTGTCAGACGGTGCTCCATCTATGGTAGGTTCATTGAAAGGATTTATTGGCTTGGCAATTTGGATGAAGAAATGAGGGTAACTTAAATATTACACCTAATATCACAGAAATTTGTAAAAATCTACAAGCTCAGGTGTCACTCAGGTGTAAATCATTGGAGTTTTTATGTTTTTAAGTATTTTTTTCAATTGAAGTAATTTTCAACATGTCTGTATTGAAAAAAATATGTTTTATTTTTGATGAAAGTCATGTTTTATTAATTGTTTCGGCATTTACTTTGTGGTAAGATATGATGATATTATTAAAGAAAACACTTGATTTTTACCACTTGAGTTAATTATTGTGACGACTAGTTTTGGAAGTTAAGCTTCCATCTTCAGGTCTCAATATAAACATTTACATTGAAATCTGAAGATGGAAGCTTAGCTTCCGAAACTAGTCACAAAAATAAACTTAAGTGGTAAAAAACAAGTGTTTTCTTCAATAATAAAGGCGTCTTTTATGTTTTTTGGGTGTTCTGCGATTTTTCCTTATGATCAAAATTGCACTCTGACTTCAAAAAGGTTCAGAACCACTGTTCTAGAAAGACGTATAGTTCTGCGTGTAAGCCTTCGTAGGCTTAACAACCAAAGGGCGTTTAGGCATTATAAGTAAAGTTGTAAAATAAAGTGTCATTACCCCGCCTAGAGGGAATGAAGTTTGGACATGTTCAACTGAGTCTGTGTACGCATAGACCGGAGTAAGTAGATTCCTGTTTTATGTGGGTATGATACTCCTTTATAATCTAACTTTAAACACATCGCCATCACGCTCGCTCCCGCGTTCGTCCGAATTCGACACCAAGTGGAATTTTCATCGCTCGAACATGCGGAGTTTCGCAAGAAGGGATGTTCTTTCTGAAACTAAATACTGAATTGAGTAAAACGTTTCATGAAATAAATAACCGTAATGTTTTTTTTAGAAACGTACATAACTTCGAATGCGGATACAGTAAACTACTCTGATCTTCATAAAATTATTTTATTAGTTGCAATAAAGTCGAGAATTGCTAGTTTTTATTTGATCATTTAATTACTTGATATTTTAAATATAATTTATATTTAAAGCACTTACTTTGTGATTTTCCATTTTATGATTAAAATGTAACTTTGTTTTAAAATCACTCTAAGTATGATTTTAAAACAAAGTTTAATTCTAATTATGATATTTTAAATTCTTATTTTGTGTTGAATAACTCATCAAATAGTTTAAAACAATTATATTAAAAAATAAACGTTAGTGTCGGTTCGTTTTTTATAAAATTATTTTTACTAAATTGGGAAAATAGGATTGAGATATTTATGGTAGATATTCTTGGTTTTGAGTATCAATAAAAGACGATAAAAATTAATGAAATATGTATATATCTATATAAGCATTTTTATAATGGAAGTATATACAATTACAATACATTTTTAATTGCATTCACATATTTGGAAGCCTGTATAATGTTAATGCTTGCTATTTTCGATGACGTTTTATATATTGAGAATATAATTTTTGCCCCTTAATAAATTCGTCATTAGCGAAATTTATATTACAAATCAGTCTGTTTCAGTGATCAAAAGTATTATCAATAGGTACAAAAATTATCATTATGATTTTTACGCTCTTATATTTTTGAATAACTAGCTGCATAATTCAAATTCATTTTTTTCGTATTTGATAAGCGGAATGAGATAAGATTGTTTTATTTTGTGAATTCTCTTTCCCTTCATATATTTTTTACAAACTGTGAAGTAAAAGAAAAGCGTATCACATCGTAAAAAATATTTTATCTTCAAGTTTCTTTCATGGTTAAAATTTAACGAGGTGAAACAAAGAAATATTAAAATTATTCACGCTGTTTATAGTTTAGTGTGTAAATCGAGATAAAGATCTCGAAGTAGCGTTGTAGCGTTATCCTTAAATTTAAGCCCTCTTAAACACTTAATTTACGATTCACGTCATTACTTTTACTGCCTTTTTTTACTTTTCGTGTGTGAAAAAAAACGCAAACTTGAGATATATTACATATGTTCAAGACATCATTAAATTAAGTAAAATAAAGAGCAAACTCGATTTTTTTGGATTTTTTTTCTATTTTCTGTTAATAAGTAGTAATTTCTTTTATTTGCATTGCTTTGATATAAATTTTTCTTTTATCAGAAATGGTTTCAACCGTAGAAAATTACAATTTACTTTAATACCGTATATTTTTTCTCTTTTTTATAATTGTTTTGTATAATATCTCTGGGCGTTAATATGAAATAAAACACCGTCATAAGTAGAAGGAAATGGATTTTTTTTGGTCGCATTGGATAAAGTATCATATTTCCTATTATTTTTGTAATAGATAATAATCCAGTACCTGCTACCTTACGTTAAAATCATATTTAAAGGATTGCGGAAAAAATAATAAGCTTTTTTAAAAAGTAAAATGCTTTTTTTACTAAAAAATATTTCTTGTTTTTATGTTCAGTACATGAATGCATAATGCAGTTCTAGTGCCAACCTTAATGTTTACAAGTGAAGAATGGAGTAGGAAAAAGAAGGATAAAAGAAGACCAATGTAGTTGAATTGTGATCTCTTAGACGAAAGTGCATCAAAAAGATGTACGATAGATATTTAAATGGTGATGTAAGGAATATTAACACATTTAATTATTTTGATTGACAATAACACTACTCACATTTTCGGAACTCCTTGATGTACTGATCAATCTCATAACACAGTACGTATAAGTTCATAACAGCCATCTAAGTTGGATTGGGAAAACTCTTATTTAGCAGTGACCTTTTTATTTGGATGTTTGCAAGATCCTAATAATATAAGCAAATAATAATTCAAATATGAAAACAGAGATGTATTTGAATGTTTACTGTGTATTTATACTGAGGAATTTTTATTTATTTCACTATTTGAAACTTTACGATTGGAAGCAGACTTCCGTTTCTAGAGTGCATTCATTTCCTTCTGTAAGGGATGAAAGAGACGGAAAAAATATTCGTATTTTATTTCTTGGTAAACATATAATTCAAAACGGGAATTAAAGAAAAATAAAAAAAAACGTATTCGAAAACATTAATAAGACTGTTTATTTTGATAATCAATTCTTAGAAAACCCAGAAAATTAAAAAAACAGGTTTTCACATTTTTTTCTTGGAATCAAATCAAAGTATACAAAAGAGATTGGGAAAAATAAGGATATTTTTTTAAAATTCTTATGTATTAATTTTTTTCTGAATATTCCAAAAGAACGAAATATTATATTGAATGAAATTAATTGAAAGAATGAAATTTTATACAAGAATACTATTTCTTAAGCTTATAAACCTTTTGCGCACTCTAACTCATAAAGGTAATTAATTGCCATTAGGTACTGAATAATTTGTTTATGAATATAATATTATGGATATATGTACATACTTTGTTAATATGTTTATTATAATTATTAAACCTCGTCTATTATTAGAATTTATTTTGCATATTTATAAATTAACATCTCAATAAAGATAAAGAAGAATATGGGAGTCAGGGTATTTACAAATTTAACGGCCTGTCATAAGCTGGTAAGAATGATCACTTTTTAATTTGCTTAAAGCTACCTCTAGTAATGATGAAATTTTTGTCTCGTTTTTGGAGCTTTCTATAAAGTGACTTAAATTTCCAGTCTAAATATGAATAAAAGTAATTATAATAATTTTGGATAATATATATAATACCATTTCCGTAAAATACTACCTCAAAAGCGGATATCAAGTTGTGGATAATGATTTCATAATGATATCATGCTCATGTACGTATAAAGTGTACAACAAAGCGGGTCCTTTAATCGATTTTTTACTATTTATTTTTAAAAGCCTCCACTCGTTTACGAGTGATTTTGGGTCTGCTAAATAAAAAAATTGTAATGACAATAAATAAAAAATATAAGAGGAGATAGAGAGCGGAAAAATAATAACTAATTACTGAATTAAGGAAAAAGTTAAATAAATTTTCGGCCTACATTAAATAAATCACTTAAAAATGAAAAAGTAATCAATTTTTAAAAATAATTACCAACTAGTAAAAAATATATTTAATTATACTAAAAAGATATCTAAGAAAATCAGGAGGTATTCGAGGAAGAAATAAAATTAAAATCACCACATAACTCTGTGTGCGGAGGTAGTAGATATAAATAAGGTAATTTCTACAAACAAAGAAAGACTACGCTAACAGAAGGTAGGGGAAAATACATTAAAAAAGTTATTTAAATCCACGAAAACAAACTACTTACAACAGAAGCAGGACGCTCGGACCCAAAATCTTGAAGTTACGAAAAGAAGGGAAAATAAATTAATGTTTTTAAAGTTAAATATAAACATTGACAATACAGAAAATGTGGAAATCTTCTTCGGACGTATCGATTTTACAAACTGAATAAAACTAACGATTCAGTAAAATAAATTGAAACACAGCAGAGAGAATTTCCTTGATACTTATTTGTGCTATTTAGAAAAATAAAATTTAGGTCTCAGTATTTACTGTTTCATTACACCATAGGCGTTTGATCAATTGTTTAAAATTACGCAAATAAATTGTAGGAAATTTTCTGATGTAATTTCAGATATCCGTTTATTTAGCTATAATGAAAACAGGAAGCGTTTGTTCAAGATATATTTTTTTGGTGGATAATATTATTGGAATGGTATAAGCGAATAGTAAAAGATAACCAATGTTGATTAACAATTAGGTTGTTATTTTGATTTTTTGTAAGATATTTACATAAACTGATATTGTGCAATATATACAATATTTCCAACGTTTTTTTACAGTTTTTTTTTTGACAAGTTTATTAATGTCCGCCTCCGTAGTGTAATGGTCAGCACGCTCGGCTACCGTTCTGAAGGTTTGATTCCCAAGGGGGGTAAAATAAATATAAGTGATTTTTTCACTGTCATATTTATTCAATATTACCCTGGACTTTACCTGAAGCGGAGGGCTGATCACCTTTCCTTCATGTGTAAACGATCAAGATAACACTGCGTTTATATGACGCAGTGCCCTATGCACCATTGGGTGCGGATAAGGATTTTATTATTTATTATTATTATTATTAATAAAAATGAATTATTTGAAATTTAAGGATAAAAATTTCTGATTAATCCTACGTTGGTATGTTATCAAGATTTAATTTTATATTTCATGAAAGGGAAGGGAATATAAAAATTCTTTTAGGTATTTACAGGGCTTATGGCCTGTCATCGGCTGGATCATGCGACCACTTTAAATACGTACATATCCTTTGTCATTCTATCACTTGATTTCTTGGAGGTCGTACATATAAAATATTTTTTATGTTAAAAATATTCCTTTCTCAAAATTGGTTAGGTGTCTGTAAGACATATAGTAAATCATAAGATTAAAGTTTAAAATCACATTCAATTATGTAGGGTACAAAAGATATGTTTTATTTTACATTTATGAATGAAAATCATCAATGAAAAGTCCACAAAACAAATAAGCGTAAAATTTTTATGAACAGAGTATAGTATTATTTGTCAAAGCATTTATCTTCTTCTTCTAATCCTTATCCACACCAAATAGTGCACAAGGCACTGCATCATATCAACTCAGTAATTATTACATAATTTATTTTTTACAAACAAATTAAGAAAAAAAAGGTAAACAAGGAAAATGTTTTTGTTTGTTTTGACTCGATATTCTCGTTTCGTAGTATAATTTGATAGAAATTAGTATTTTAAAAAGGTTTCTGGGACATCCCTAGTAAACAGCACGTAAAGAATTGTCCGGAAATGGATATAAAACGTTATCACCTACTAAATTGACACTACGCTGAATAATAAACCCTTTATGCACTTTTAACAGCCCATCTTACCTCAAATGATGCAACTGCTAACTGGGACATCCAATACCTTCGTTCTTTATATGGACCATATTCTGAGACCCATATAACTGGATAATTCTTTAAAGAACGAAAATAAATTGAATAAATGTTTTACTGCCAATCTTATGGATGGAATTTCGTAAACATGATCAAATTTTAAATTTAATGTTAACTTCGTATATGCCGTGAATCGTTAAAATATATTGTGACATATCGTAGTCGTACAGGAGAAAGTGACCAACTAACAAAACGTAAAATGTTCTGCAGGGCCATTTAAGTCACTTTTGCTTGGCAAGAAAATAAACTTTAATGCAGTAAGTCATTTTTTACATATCATATATTATACTTCCAAATTAAAATCTTTTGGGATTTTTTTCAGGGCAATATCAAGCTAGTAAGATATCAAAAAGTCAATGATCACGTTTTTGTAAAAAAATGTGCTTGGTCACTTTCTCCTGTATGACTACGATATATTTCGATATACTAAGCAATATCTACAAATGAAACATATATATACACACACATAAAAACGAAAATTTACGGAAACATTTGAAGAAAATAAGTTTTTTTATTAATTTATATCATTTTATCAAAATAATAATGCCTCCCTCACGAAAACGAATAATTTTCATTTATTGTGTATTTTTAAAAAAACAATTTTGCTCAAGCTCTTAATTAGTAATATAAATTATTTCTTGAAGATGTTAATAACTTTAATACTAGAAATAGTATACTATTCTCGAAACTTCTATAAAAGGGTTTTGTAGAATTACGGATTCTGAAAATATGGTAGAGCAGATAAAATCTAACAGTTAACAAAGAACTCATGTTAAGCTAAAGTTTTGCGCTAAGGGTACCTTTATTAAGTATTTATACACTTGTAACACAGAGTGGAAAATTTGATAACGTAAATCTAACGTATCACCGGGCCTCAATGTCGACGGAGCATTAATTTAGTCTCGAATCTACCTGCCCTGGTACGAATTTGTGGTTTATGCTGAATTATGAAGGTAACATCATAATAAATTGGGGAGTAATAACGTGGAACTATTCCGAGCTTACATTTGGAATTTAAATTCTTAACTAGATATTGCGGCAGAAGGAAGGGGGCGCTAAGTACGCACCGTTACTTAATAAAACTGTACCGAATGTAAATATTTCGCTAAGCTAATTAAGCGCACTTAAAGTAATTGGAATCAGACCCTAAAGCCGACACTCTTTGCCTTTCCACTCGACGATGCCCCCAGAGGCGCTTTTCCTTTTCTTATGTTTACTCTTCTATGGCGGGTAAACATCTCTCAGGAGTGAAATTGATTAAAACTTTAACAATAAATCTCGTAAAAACGTACACGCGTCAGTTTTGATGTAGTTTCAGTCGTAGCTCAGGTCAATAAAGTGGCTTCGGCTTTGATTAATGGGTCCACCATCTTGCTGACTCAACGTAGCGCCATTTTGAGCGGTACTCGCTTCAAAAGAACGGAAAAAATATCAAATCTTGCGGTCATCCTGTTTTGGTGGAGTCGTGTAACTTACCTACTACTACCACAGACTTGTAGAGCCATGAGTGATGTTCTCGCATTATATTCCGACCATGAACATATCTTGTCGGGTGATTTAAGGCTCATTATGTTCACTACATACACATGCAGTCTAGAAATTAATTCCATCTAATTTCTTGTTGATGGTCTATGTTATAAATATCACTTCTATGGTAATATATTTGTTTCGGTTCTATTGGTAAATTTCAATGGAATATTACTACTTCTTATGACATTTGTCGGCACCCTATGGTATATAGGGCATTGCATCAAATCAATGCAATGTTCAAATAATATTTATTTATATGAAGGCATAGTGATCAATCTCGCGTCTTAAGTACCAATTCAGGTCAATTTTAAATAAATTAAATGTTAAAAAACACCTCCTGCATGGTAGCCAAACGTTCTAACCACTACACTAAGAAGGCAGCCAATGGAATATACTTAATATTATTTTTTAACATCTCATCAAAGATGAAGAAGAATATGGAAGTCTGGGCATTTACGGGGCTGACGACCGTCATAGGTTGGTTTAAGTGATCACTTTACACACGCGTAACATTCACTAATTCTACCCATTATTGACAACCACACTACTCAATTTCTTGGAAGTTCTATAAATATGAACCAAATTAGAAACCTTGTTCTTGAATCACTAGAACTTCACTAGAGAGATCTATTGGTGAGATGTATCGGCCGCCAGCCCCGTAAATGCCCAGACTTCCATATTCTTCTTCATCTTTGATGAGATGTTAAAAAATAATATGAAAATAACTCCTGTAATTGGAGATAATCCAGATTTTGTGAACAAGTATTTGGACACACTCAAAATGTTGAATATACTTAATATTATTCCTAATGTTTGTGTTTTTTTAGTACCGTACATTACGTTTTAATTCTTAAGAGCTCAAAATATAATAATAATGTGTTTTTTACTATCATATAAGATTATCTAACTGATATTTAAGGGTGTACTCTCAAACATAGAAAGTAAGAGTGCTACCAGCAGTGTGAGAAACCGCACGTGTTGTCCGTGTACATTTTTTTAGAAGAACTTCCTTACCTTTTATCATTTTTTTCTTTTCTCAACAATATATCAATTTACGATAGTAACTTATATTTTCAATGCAAAAATGTTTTTTTAAGAAAATAATAAATTTCGTTGAATGTTACCTAGATTTGAAGAAAATTAAATTACTGTCTATTGATTATCCCTCCTTCGAGTATGAGACTAATCCCGTTCTAGTAGTGAGTAGAACGATCATGACAATTCAGCAGCAATACCCTATACAAAATTAATATCACGGTTAGTATAAATTTATATAAAAAACCTGTTTATTCTAAATATTTGATAATTAAATTCTAAATGATTACATATGGCAATACACAAAGGATACGAAATAAATATTTATTTAATGTGATAATTATTATTTACTTACCAAAGAACATTATCCCTTCTGAATGTAACCGCTAGTATTATAGTAAAGATTCCCACGGTAAAAGTACCTTTAACCGTTCCGTGAAACACTTTACAAGTTCCACAACAAACCCATTGCGATTTATATTGCTTCCAGTGCGGAAAAACAGGCTTTTACGGGTATTATTTAAATGTGTGAAAGCAAAATTTCAAATTCACGTCCGATTTGTTTACCAAACATTAAAATAACAAACCACTTTTAACAAAATTTGTGTTATTCCGTATTTACATTTCAAAGAACATTAAAAATATATACCTACATATCTTATGTAGGGTGTATGCGATCGTACTACTAGTGAATACAAAGGAGATAAACGCGTAGATATTAATGTATGTAAATGTATGACCACTTGAAAATATAGTAATTTTACACGTTCAATGAGATGAAAATCATAGGGGCTTAGGATGAGAATGTTTTGAATAAAATATTACTTGATTTTTTTATGAATAGGTCTCGAAGCATTAACCTATATTTTTCATCACGAACTCTCTGACAAATTGAAAATAAATAATTTCTTTAATTCATTTTACAATTAACGGGAATCGAGCCCACCACTCCAGCAACGCAGTCGATCGTCTACCTAACTGCGTCACGGCGCTTGCCTTACGTAAAGTATTATATGTATATGATAAAACAAATAATTACGCCTAATAATTATAAAATTTTGTAAAAAAAGGGATATTAATATTTCAAATATTTTTAGGAAAACTTATTTATGTGGCGAACGTGGTTGATAATAAAAGCAGAAGAAGATCGAGAAAAACATGTTCTAATCAAATATTTTAAAAACAATAAAGTGGTCAGGTCAGAAGTCGGCATAATCGGGGAGCATGTATAAGGAGATGCTTGAATATGGAAGGGACGAAGAATGATAGCAATGACAGATTAGTGTGGTATTTTATTTTCTCTGCTTAACCATGCGGGGAAGTGGCGTGATGGTTAGTTAGTCAGTATTTCTAAAGTACCTAACAATGGAAAAGTTATATCTTATTAAATCCAAATAATATACAAACTTTATCCTTTAAAAAAATATTCTCCCTAATTTTCCAACAATGTTCCCCAAATTGTGGAAACGTATTCAAATTACTAAAATAGAACTTTTTATGGAAGTTTCTGAATTCTTTTTTTATTGAAAACCATCAAAACGTGAGGCGTTGATGGCATTATAACGTTATAGATTTTCAGGAATAAGGGTGTTAGAGGGAAAGAAAGAAGGAACTGTCTTCTAACTTTTCCAACAGCCAATTAGTCCTGTCATTCTTGAGCAGGGAGGTTTTAAGGCCGCTTTTCATGAAATGCACTTTATTTCTTATATTTTTTCGTGAGTAATAAAATACCTCCTTAGTAGATCAAGTGGTGGAATACATATATAAGAAATGAATAAGAAGAAATATACTTGACATCAAAATCTTGACAGAAAATAGAATCTAAGTGGAGTCTTAGACCAAAAGTATGAATATGTGGCCAAATATAAAATAGAGATTAATGTAAAAGAAATAATTTTAAACTATTTTTATCAAATATTTAACATTTACATATTTAACCCAGTATTCTATACTTAAACCAGTATTTATAATTTCAAAATTAAGCTATTGTATAGTACAACTTATTGAGTTTTATTTTATTATACATGACTAGTTTCGAAAACACCATATATATTTTTATGAACAGGTGATAACCGAAACTTTTTACATGCTTTAGTTTTCACCTGTTGATGAAAACATCTCTTAAAACAAATAATTTTTAAACAATCAGCATATCATTCCACAAAGTTAACCTCGAATCAATAAATAATACCAATATTTTTTATGAATATATCTCAGAATAATATAAGATGGAATATACACTGCGTTGTTTCAATGCTCTGTCATGTATTAGGTGATGCATGAATGTGGAAGAGGTGAAAATTGTTCCCAAAAGCAGATTAGCATGGCGTTCTATTCTCTGCGTACCCCTGTGGGGAACGGTTAGTTATTTATAAATTTGGCGTTTACATTTAAGTCCTCTCATAAAATGATGGTACTTGTGTCCATTGAATACACTTAAAAAATTCGAATAAAATTTTGTATCGTATTTGTACCGGTAAATATTTTCTTCGTTATTTATTGATTTAGCTTTTAATTCGTAGAACTCCATTTTAATTTATGTATTAATTTTAAATCAAACACAGATTTTTTGAGTCTACTAAGTTGTATTTTATTAACAAAAACACATAAAAAATTATATTGTGACAATTGTTTCGCCTTGTTTTGGCATTGTCATTCGTTTGATAATGCCCTAACAAGGCGAAACAATTGTCACAATATAATTTTTTATGTGTTTTTGTTAATAAAATACAACTTAGTAGACTCAAAAAATCTGTGTTTGATTTAAAATTAATACATAAAATTTCTTCGTTAATTGATCAAATGCTGTTTATGAAAAATATGTTTTATTCTCGATTTTTTTTGGTTTATTTGATATTTTTTTAACGCGCACTTGAAAAAGAAATATAAATATTTAATATTTTATTTAGGGCTTTGATAATATTTTACACTCATTTTTAGGTTGAATCAGTCAAATACATAGTGTTTATTTAATCGAAAAAATAAAGTTTATATTGAAATAATTGGTACAGGATCTCTTTTTTAGGACGTTAAATAAAAGTATGTAAATAAACTATTAATTTGGTATAGTAGTATAAAATATCAAAAGCTCTGATACTGATTAAGTATGTGCAAATACAAAAATATATTATTTATTGATTTGGCATTAACTCTGTAGAAAATTGGGCAGTAAAATTACTCAAAATGGTCGATTTAAATCAGAAATAGTCAGCCAGATAAAAACAAGCAAGAATTGGAATAAAAATTAATTTTTAAAAATCTAGGAAAATAAGTTTAAAAACAAGAAATACCTAAACTAAGACTCAAGCCTGTAAAGAATTTGAAAAAATCTAAGAAAATAAGTTTAAAAACAAGAAAAACCTAAAGACTCAAGTCTAGGCATACTGTTGTATGGAATCGAAACGTGGAGTATCGGGCAAGCAGAACGGAAGCACATGGAAGCTTTTGAGATGTGGTGCTTCAGGGGCATGTTGGGGATTCATTGGTCGGAACATGTAGAGAACAACGAGGTCTGGGGAGCAGGGCTGGGGAGTCTGATGCTTACTAAATAAAGTAACACAACAGTGACCCAAATGGATAGGCCACACCCATATATAAGACACCCAGGCCTGCTTTTTACGATTACGGAGGGCAAACTATAGAGGACGATCAAATTATCTCCGACATGATTACTCTATTGTTTTCAATAATTATCAGCATTCTGACTAACATCATATACAAATTTTTCACTCTTCCAAATTTTTTTTTGTTAATTTGCTAGGGGTTCATTCTAAATACTTTCGGGCACATTATCATATATTTTAAACTTAAGGTAGGTAAATAAAAAAACACTTGTTTTTTTTTTTTAATTATAAAATTATATTGTTTTATTATTATACAAATTGTGAATTTTTAGAACGCAAGTCCGTGTATGACATGATATTGCAGGCTAATCTAAGTTCATAATGTAGCAGTCAAAGCGTTTAGCTATCGTGCTGGAGGTCCCGGGTCCGATTCTCAGGGGGATCAATATAAATACAAGTAATTCCCAATTTAATATTTCTTTAATATCACTTGACTGGTACAAGAAGCGATGGGCTAATTATATCGCCAAACTGCGACGCAGTGTCATATGCACTATTGGGTGCAAATAAGGGTTAAAAGAAGAAGAATTCATCTACCAAACCTAAACCTTATTCGGGAATTATAATGAAAAGTTCGTTTTTTTTGTTTCATTGTGTGTCCTCGATATGTAATTAATAATGGATTTGCTAAAATCCATACTTGATTTATTGATGTAAATAGAGAGGAGAGAGAGAGAGAGAGAGAGAGAGAGAGAGAGAGAGAGAGAGAGAGAGAGAGAGAGAGAGACATTATGAGGAATAAATACAAGAAATGAACCAATTACATTATAATAACATTTTGTAAAGTACGTTTGGTAAGTCTCAATTTAACCAGCAAAAGAAGAGGCTGTGAAATATCTCCTATTTATTTCCTATCGTAAAATTGAGGAAGTTACTGCGGCTATATTGTGGTCGACAGCTTCCGCCCTGCTTAATTCTCTTTGGAGATCTTTTCCCTCCCATTACTGTTCTCTTGTTCCGTGAATCTTACCTCGAGCGGATATTTTCGGAATAAAGAATAAAGTCACAATATTAATTTTGGTCTATTTCTTTTGTATGTGATGTATTTATTCCTTTCTGCGGAGTACGTCCATCGGTCGAGAGCGGTTATTTGGGATTTGAAGTTTTCCCACGGCCGCCAACTTGAGAAGCATCGAAGCTTGATGTAAAGCTTTCCACCCTATAAATTATATTAAGTTAAGGAGAATCGGGAACTTTGGAAAAAAATCTTAGATCCGATAGAGGTTTCTCGGGCGCGATTTTGTTGAGTGTTTCTGTACAAATAAGTTACGCACATAACAAAGTGAAGAAAATATTTTCGGCCACGTTATGTTTAGGCTATGAAGGAAAGTTATTTTGGCATGTAAATTTTGAAAGTTTAATTAATTAGTTTTCCTTTTGCCATATCCTTGAAGGCCCGAACCGCGAGAAAGTTTTGGAATCCTCACGTATTCCTCGATATCGTTCTAGTCTCAGATTTCGGCATATTTCCGATGCGAATCCCGCGAGCATGAAATGATAAATAATTTCGAAGGCGGAAAACCAAATGATTCGTTATCAAACTCATCAAACTTTTACGTTTAGAAGTTATAGCGCGGGTTACAGGTAGGTTTTAGTCGCGAATAAAGTAAGCCTGGAGACACTCTCATCCCGTCATAAGTCTGTCTTCACTATGACTTACAAGCGCTCGCCGTCCCCTTCCTGGCAAAAATGTAAGTGATCTTAAATATTGAATTAACACCGCGGCTCGAAAGGAAGTTATCCAAGTTCTGGAGTTATTAATCCGACTCTAGAAGGAAGTTCCCTCCCGTCCGAATACGTAAGCGAACATTTCCGAGAGAAAATTTTCGTGGAATATAAAATTTCCGGTAGGTCTTCGCTCTTGATAAAAGGGAGCGACCCGGAATTCCTTGCATTGCGTACACATTCTAACTTTTATAAGTGCCATCGACCTGAGCCAATGCTACGCGATAAAAGTTTCCTGAAATTTCTCGACGGAAATAACATTCTGTAATAGTGTAGACCCAGGATACATGAAGCGCAAATACAATTCATTATCGTACCAACTTTTTGTTAGAAATATGAAAGGCTGAAAAACTGGCAATAAGAGAAAGGTTTTTTTCGTCCATTGTTTTAGCGTAAATATTCGAAAGAGTACAAAATAATGGTGGTAATAAATTTTGAAAATAAATAGTTTTTCACAGTATAAAAATATGATAAAATATCAAAAAACATGTGTACATAAATAATCCGGAAGGGTTTGAAGGGTAAAGATTCACACACTATCTAGAAATAATATATGGTACACCCCTTCACGCGCGGCACATTTTAAATCTTGTAAATGATGTGCGATAAATACTCCGTTCATTTCGCGAAAATAAAGTTCAGTAAATGCCAACCCCTACAGCTCGCCCCGGCGCCTTGCGCCCGCTCCGTGCTCCACTCCCCGCTACATCCTTAGTAGTGTTCCTTACGGGAGGCTTAGTGTAATCGTTAATCATCCATCACCCGCTGAACACTTCCCATGAAGTACGCGGGAAAGCACAAAGTAATTCTCTATTACCCAGTCTAGTGATTTGCCACGTAAAAAAAGCGTCGAATCTATCACTCCTGGGCGTTACAATCGCCACTGTTTTATACGCGTAGCACCGGAAAGTGTCGAATTTCTCATTTGTACCAATTATAAACACTCAAGGTGTTTTCGTGTAGGTACTGAACTCAATACTAAAAACAAAAGTTAAAATTACATGGAATTTATAATTCTCATGTACCATCATTAAAAAAAACTAAGACTGACATCTGCAATGGGGATAAAATCATTTTTGATTTCAATTAGTAAACACATTTTTGTAAAATGGCATAATTCGAGTATTATGCATATATTCGTGGTTTAGTTTGTTTTGAGTTATTAATTTTTGTGTACCTTGCATGTAAACCTCGTTTCGTCCGTTATTTTTGAATTTTTCTATTCTTGTTTCTGTCAATTAATTATTTTTATGTGCTCAAGCTATAATTTGCTTTTATGTTCATTTGTAAATGTTCTTTTAGTCAAAATCTAAAATCTCCTTAAGTGATTCACCGCTTCCTTTGTAATTTCAGCAGCGTTGCATTTGAATACACGTGGGTTTTTATATATCCATATGTAAAATACATTATTTTGTTAAAAATCTCAAATATCCTTAACCAATCTTTGAAAATTTTACACAACGTTGCCTTCGAATACGCACGTTTTTTATACATCAACGACAGGATAAGATTATTCTTAATCGTAATGGCATGGCTGTATGTTTAAAATAAAAATAAATCAGCAACACAAGCAATACAAGCAAGCGGACATCGTGTTTCTTGACAGCTTCAAAACCTACAAGATTTGTGATATTAAACATATTAGAAATGTTTTCTGTATTTCTTTTCTTACTTTTCCATTTAATCAGACTGAGCCACGGCAACGCGTATATCTAGATTGTGTACAGATAGCTAAAAATACATAAAGAAATTTACATTCTAAGGGGGTTTGTGCACTACACGGAATTTTACCGTCCGGCAGTCCGGTTTTGAAAAATGAAAGCGACTACGACAGTTTAGCGTGATCAAATTTACGTGCAACGTGTTAATGCACCGATCAAGAGCACTGCTCCGAAGAAAGATGGACAAAAGCACAAGCCAATCCAAGCCAATCATCGTTTTAAAACGCTAACTGACGAGCCGAATGGTAAAATTCCTTGTCATTCCGTGTAGTACACAAACGCCCTATGAGTGGAAAAATGTTGTATAATTAATGGGAAAATATTTATTCATTAAAATTGTTACTATTTTCTTGTATCTACATAGCGTCGCTACTTCACTTCCGTTGATAACATAAGACCCAAGGTTTGGTCCAGAAGTGTATGAATTTTGATGCTAAATTTTTACAGCAAGATATCTACACAACGCATTGAAGTGTTGACCAAATACTTAGCATGTATTTGCCGTATTGGGTCCATTGTGTGGAGTCGGGTTGAGATAAAGACGTATCTTGAGTTTGAAGTAGTTTTGTGCTGACCGACAGAGAACCGAAGCTTAAAATATGCCAATATCTAACAATGATCCTCGACTCGATTCTGTATCCCATTGATTATAAAATAAAGAGTTATTATGTACTTAATTCGTTCCAGGAGCAAGTTCGTTATGTGAAATTCATTTTTCCATAATAATAAATGATTTTTTAAAACATTCGTAGTGTAACATAAAAAAGATGTTCTCGTTTTATTTTTTAGTCACATTTAGAAGGGCCTACCAAGGGTCAAATCTGGCTTTACAACATTTTGATTGTGTCCAAATACTTGTTCACAAATCTTGATTTTCTCCAATTAGGAGTTATTTTTACATTTTTGATATCAGAACATAGATGAAGGAGAATATGGTAGTCTGGGTTTATGACCTGGCATACAAATAAAAGAGTGATTAATTAACAATAAATATGGGAGTCAAACACTGCAATATGTCGTTCCGAACAATTTTCATTTGTTGCCGATGGATGTCAGAGGTCAAAATTAAATATGGAACAAAGGCAAAATAAAGGAATGGGTTGAATGATCAAGAGTTTATTTTATGAAAATTGTAAGATGTTTATATTCTTATTTTTTTCTTGTTTTGAGTATATTAGGTTAAAACGGTTAAAAACAGTAAAAAAATGCATTAAAAAAGAACTCCCCCGACAAGACACACAAGGTGGCTTGGTGGGACTCTGCCAATTTTTTATTTGAAATGTGTTTAAAATTGTGATTGAAATAAATGTAAACAATTTATGTCAATAAAATAATAAAAAAAATATGGCTTTTGTGAACTCATATGAACTGTGTCACGAGATCTAGGAGTTCCAAAAATGTAAGTAGTGTGGTTGTCAACCATACATAGGTAGAATTGGTGAAAATTGCACGTGTAAAGTGATCACTTAATCAGCTTTTTACAGGTCAAAAGCCCTGTAAATATAAAGACTTTCATATTCTTCTTCATCTATGTTGAAATATCAAAAATGTTGTTTCTTTAAAAATCTTTCCAAGGCTATCGGATTCTCCCTCTTCTTCAACATCTCTTCCACAAATCCTTATTTTCACCCACTTTACCAGTACGGCGGAAGTAGTTAGTTCTACGTCAAAAACATTTATTGACTAACTTATGGCGCTGGATAAATAGGCGCAGGGTACAGTATCTCACAATCATGCGGATGAGAAGTGTTCACTCCAGCTCCCCCGAGAGTCTATTTACGTAATAAGATGGTACCTACAGCCCTGTTAAATCAACACAAAATATGAAATGCGATTTAACGTAAATTCTGAAGTCACTTTGAAGCAAGCGTGCAAAACTTGTAACAGCATATTTTACTTTCTCGCAACTATTTCTCTTCGTTCCGGAAGAGACTGGACTATTTAGACTAAACTAATTTCCATCTTTTACATTTTTGACATCGCAACATAGATGAAGAAGAATATGGAAGTCTGGGCATTTTTAGGGCCTTCGACTATCATAGGTTTGGTTAGGTTAGGTTAGGTTAGATTAGGTGTCTCTCTTTAACATTTTGACATTTCAACATAGACGAAGAAAAATATCGAAGTCTGAGCATTTACAGGGCCTTCGACCGTCATTGATTTGGTTAAGTGATTGCTTTATACACGTGTAACATTCACCAATTCTATTCATGATTGACAACCACACTACTCAATTTTTAGAACTCCTAGAAATCAATTGATCAAACTCGTGACACAGTTCATTATTTTTATATTCGATACTTTATTTTTGTATTTTACAAATATAAAGAGTCTTTTCATTATAAAAGCTTTTCCTATTCCAACAAAGATGGCTGTTGTGATCTCACATGTACTGTGTCACGAGTTTGATCAATATATCTAGGACTTCCGATAATTTGAGTATGTAGTGTGGTTGTCAATCATTTGAAGAATTGGTGAATGTTACAAGTATGTAAAGTGATCACTTGACCACGCCTATGACGGTTATAAGCATAAATGCCTAGATTTTTATTTTCTTCTACATCTATGTTGAGATGACAAAAATGTTAAAAAAAACTCCTAACTGGAGATTATCCAGATTTGTGAACAAGTATTTGGACACACTCAAAATGTTGTAAAAAAATTACAGTACATATAATAGGTTCTATTTTGACAGACGGTACTATTTTAATTGAAAATTGGGAAGTATATAGCTCTTTCCAATTGGACAAATTTGAGATTTATTCCGAATGAATTCACATGTACTTTCATACTTTTTGTTAATATTTTATTTCATTAAAGGTTTTTTTATTAACTTTTCATTTCAACGAATTAAACACAGGTATTATAATAAAAAAAAATAAATAGAAAAATAAACATAGTAAATTGAGAAGAGAAACGCAATAATTGTGAGTGAAAAGTTTCCCCAGCAGTGCCAGTGTCGAGATTCCAGATAAGAGAAGTTTAATAGCCAACAAATAGGACGCGGTGTCAGTACGGAAGCTCTATTGTGAAGCGCGCAATGCATTATATTCGGGGTCCATGGAAACTATCTTGCGAAGGCTAAATATATCGCGAATGTCTTCCTGCCTTGAATTTATGTTCAATATCGGCCAGATGATATACGATATCTCCTCTCTATTTATGGCGTCCTAATAACACGGATTACTTTCATCACATCGTCGAGATAAATTTACAATTCGGCCATTCTTTATAGACTCGATAAAATGGTATGTATTTTAATGGGACTCTTAATATTCTTTATTTATTACGTTTCTTCCGAGTAGTGTTAGTACGGTGACAAAATAAAACAAAGCAATAAAATAAACGATAAATCTACAGAGTAATTTATGACTTCTTATCTCTTTAACAGTGTGTAGTAATCACAGAGGACCTTGGGAGAGGAGAATGGGAGATATAAAACACATGCTACCATAATATCTAAAGTAATTGAAAAAAATACATGCTCAGAAAATTCAACCAGAATTTCTTTTTTAGTATGCATTTTCTGAAAATCACTGAAAAAATTATAACAAACGAAAAGCCTTCTGATGTTCCATTATATGGATTATGCGACTGAGCTTAGAATACTCATTTTTATGATTGAAAAAACCTATATTGATCAATGACATATCGTCAGCTAAATGCAGAACTATTAACAGGTTTATTATACTATGTCGCTTATAGACATGCGTTGTCTTTTTTAACTTACTAATTTTTTGTGTGCAGATATTTCTTAACTGAAACAAATACCTATTCAAATATTAAGCATCTAAATATTCAACAGAGAAGTGTTGTTCAATGATTGAAATCGTTTTCGGAAGTTATATTCCCTCTCCTGTGTTTTATAAGAATATATTTTTTTATTACATGTATTATGGCTTTTTAGGCATAGCCTGTTTTGAGCCGAAATACTTATAAGTTAATATGTACTTATGTGCTTAGGATGATTTTGTATTCAGGTAGCATATTGTAATATACATAACTATATATATATATATATATATATATATATATATATATATATATATATATATATATATATATATATATATATATATATATATATATATATATATATATATATATATATATGTGTGTGTGTGTGTGTGTGTGTATATATTTAAAAAGAATTTTCAATTCACATCCATCACAATACATTTCTCAATATGAGTTCGTTCATTCATATGCTATATCGGTAATCAAAAGAAACGTATTAAATATTTCCACATGGTAGTTTCGAATAAACGTTTGAGCAGCATATTTCATCCAGTCGGTTTATTACGACGCGATAAGGCTTGACATTATCAAACACCTTTTAAATAACCCAATAAAGGTATGGAAGTGTGATTTGACACCGTCGTCAAAATAAATTCCCATTCTCACAAAATAACATTAATCTTCCCCCGTCACTTCTGACGTATCAATCACATTATCGGAGAACTTAAGTAATTCAAAGTATCAACCGAGTTAACTACACGTTTAAGATAATAGAGAAAACACAAAATAAACAAAAACAGTTGAAATTCGAAATTCCAACAAGTCAAGTAAAGTGTAGAATAAACAAAACTTGGAGTTGAACAGTGTTGTGTTTGACAACAAGTTTCAGCTTAGACGCTAACTCAGTTCACTACACCTGATTCTTTGCCGCGAAACAAAAGTGACGCGAATCGATTTTTTTTTGTTTCGAATATATTCGATTATTTTAAGAATCTTTGTTACGTATAAATCTTTGTTCTTTGTATGCGGGTTCAGTTTGAATGAATGCTGCCATTGTCGGTATGTCTAAATGAAGGCAGTTTCAACTTCTTCGGGAATCAAAATGGGAAGTTGGCAGGAACCATTAAGTTTAACGATTTGGATAAACTTTCGTGTACACTTCTATTCAAATGGCGTTAGTTGAGGCGAAAATAAAGTTTGTTGCTTATTCGAACCAGATTTTGTTGTGCCATCAACAACAGGCACGATGTTTAATTGTTGATTAATTTATTACTTTTACCAGTAGTTTATGGAAAACTAGTTCAATTTTAATCTACACTTTTCATTTTATGCCAAAGAAACACTGTGTCGGGTTGTGGTCCCGTGGATAGTGTCGCGGACTTTTAAGTCAGAGTTTCTCGGTTCAAGCCCACTCTACCACAATTTGATACCTATTTCTAATAATGAGCCGCTTAAGCTCACATAAATAGTATGAAAAAGAAATATTTGTGTAAATAATAAAAAAAAAACTTTGATAAATTTGATAGGTTATTCATACTTTTTAGGATTTTTCTGCATCATTAACAACAGCTGGGTATTTAATTGCTGGTCATTTTTATTTTATTTTTACCGGTAGTTTATCGAAAATTAGTTCAATGTATTGTAACGCCATTCATTTTATTTTGTAACCTAATGAAATGTATTTATATTTAAGGTTTCTTGAACCACATTTTGATGTATCCTTAACAAATGATAATATGTTAAATTATTTTTTAATTGAAAACTATTACGGGTAGTTTATTGATCACAAGTTGGATGTATTTTCACGTAACGCATTTTACATTATGAAACCTTAAGTATTTATTTTAAAGCTGAGGAATTTTTATGTTTTTTTTCGATGTCATTATAAATGATTTGGATTAAAAAATTTGGTATTCTGAGCTTTTCAGGAAGGCTGAAAATTATGGCTGGGTGAATATATTACAAATACGATGTTCTAGTATTCTGTATTGAGAAAATATGAGTTGGTTAAATTTTTAAATATATTTTCTCTGGTATTCAACAGTCAAAAACGCAATAAACGTTTATTGCTCTAGTATTTGTGTTGGGAGACTATGGAAATTAAGTAAAATACCATAAATTCACTTGAAAATGCAAAAAGAAGGCGAAAAAATTCTTCCTAAAAAATTCATATGAAGTTATTAATTCCTATTTATTAAGGTAACATGATATGCTACCAAAATATGTGATGTTAAAGGTTTTGTTTTATTTTGTTTGCATTTATACTAACTTTGTTTTCATAATTTATTTGGATATTTTTTTATAAAATTTGTATGTACAAAACATCTCGATCAGGTATGCCAAATACTTGAAAGTGGTCAGGTTAGGAGTCGTAACAATCGGCGGGTATGTGTGAGGAGATGCATGAACGTGGAAGAGGCGAATAATGTTTGCAA
This sequence comes from Brachycentrus maculatus, assembly GCF_059751285.1. Taxonomy (NCBI): domain Eukaryota; kingdom Metazoa; phylum Arthropoda; class Insecta; order Trichoptera; family Brachycentridae; genus Brachycentrus; species Brachycentrus maculatus. Next base: position 51,283 of record NW_028281438.1, read on the forward strand.
GGACAGAGTGGTGTGGCGCTCTATTCTCTCTGCCTACCCCTGCGGGGAAGTGGCGTGATGGTTAGTTAGTTAGTTAGTTAGTTAGTATGTACAATAGCTGTACGTAAATTTGAAATATATGAACAATCATGATTCAAAACACAGGAGTATAGTCATCATTTGTAAGTATTTATATATGTGTATTGTATATTAATTGTACATTATCAAATACAATAATTTATATCGTTTACATATTTTATTATCAAATATCTTAATGGGTTTTTTTGGATTCATTAATTTTTATCACAGACCATATTGGGTTTCCAACATATCTAAAACAATAAAGATAAAGCTCATTATAACAAACCAAAAAGCTTTCAGAAGTATGAAGTTTTAGGAGTGTTCAAAGTTGTGAGAAGATAAGAAATAATTCAACAAAAATACATAAAAAAATATATACAAGAGAATTCGTCCAAAGAACTAAATACATTTAGCGTTAACACAATACCAATTAGGAGTATAAGAGACACTTACAGTTATATTTCGGAGAGAGGAAACTTTTTAAGTAAGTTCAGAAGGACGGGTGAGCTTAGAACATTTATACACAATACCTGGAAAAGCCCACGTCACAATTCATCTCTGTAATACTAGTATTATTAACCTTCCTCACCCGAAGTATCTAAAATTACGCATACTCCAAAGGGGGGTATTTGAAAGACCCCAATCATGTATTCATAGAAATTTTGTATGTAGTAGTTAATAGCATGTTCACAGATTGACTCTGCGAATTATGGCATGAATGATCGGAATAATGCAGTTCATAATTGATATCTCACTTCCACATAGTTGCGGAGAGCAGTAGTTAGAGTGAAATGAATTAAATCTCTCGGAAAAACATAAATAACACAAGGTGATACGGACTGTTTGACTATTGGATTACGTATCAATGGATTTGATCGAAGATGGCAGGAATATTTATCAAAACAACAAATTAAATATGTCACTTTTTTAATAATAAAAAAATCCAAGCTTTATTATAAAATAACAAAGACTATGAATTAAATTGCTCGAATCAAGTTATTTTCTATTTTTTACGGGGATTTTAAATCCCCTCTTAGGTTAGGATAGGTTCAGATGTTTGATATAAGCGAATCACATTAATTGTTTTATTATAAAGATTCTCATGGCCGTTTAAATACTGATTTTGTTGTAAATGCTGGATTTTAATGAAGTATGGTTAACATTTTTTTTTTAAAGTTCTTTGAAAGTTCTAAAACAATATCACAATAACGTAGAAAAAATATTAGTACCAAAACATATTAGTACGATCGTAAATAAAACATAATTCATAAAACGTAATGAGTAAAACTACCCTCCATTGTCAATATTTCCGCTGATAAATAAATAAGAAACAGCTTCTACCTTATCTTTTAACGCCAAAACCCGAAAATTTGGACAAAGCTCCATACACGGTATTCGATAATGATACTGAATATACTCAACACGTGTGAAAATAAATTTAAGAAAAAACGGTTATTACCAAGTAAAATTTTAATAAAAAATTGATGAAAATACCGTCAATCCCGAATCCAGTGATGACATTTTTATCATTTTCATTATTTGTTGCAATAATGTATTTTTACATTAAATATTAATTTATTATATTTTTACTTTTTTAAAAATTTATTATATTGTATCTGTTTAAAGTTTTTTTTTTAAAAAAAACTACCCTTCAAAAATAATTCCATTAAATTTCTTGATTCAAAACGAAGTGTGTCCAAATACTTGTTCATAAATCTTTCATCAAAAATCAGTTTTATCCACCTAGTAGTTTTTTTTTCTTTATTTTAAATTCTTTTGCATTACATGACATAAATTCAAATACAAAAAATATGAATAAAATATAAATATAAATACAAAAAGATCCCACAAAGGCCTGTGTGAGGGGATACAATATAATTTAGGTCATAGTAAAGAGTATAAGGGTATAGGTATTATAAGTAGAACTAGAATAATAGTGTTAATAAAAAATACAAAAATACTTGACTATCACAAAACGAAAATTATTATTATTTTTATTTAAAATAAAATTTAAAACTTAAAAACATAAAAACGATGAAAAAGATGACAAAGTAAAAATTATTATTAAGTTATTATTGAGTTATTTTTATATTTTTTATGCCATCTCAACATCGATGAAAAATAATGTGGAAGGGCTTATGACCTGTTATTGGCTAGTTAAGTGATCACTTTACACACGTGCAACATTTGATATGTAGAAATATTAAATATTAAAGAAAATGATATTTAGATTTAAAGAATGATAGAATGATAAAGAAAACACTTGTTTTTTACCACTTGAGTTTTATTAAAGACTACATGTTTCAGAAGTTAAACTTCCATCATTCAGATCTGTATAATAGTTATTATACAGTCCTGAATGATGGAAGTTTAACTTCTGAAACTTGTAGTCTATAATAAAACTCAAGTGGTAAAAAACAAGTGTTTTCTTTAATCATTGTAACATGTCTTACACAAAGTTAATGCCGAAACAATAAATAAAATATATTTAAAGAATTACTCATTGTATGTAACAAAGAGCGAATAGGTGACAAAGGAATTATTGAAAATCTTAATGCGTGTTTGTACACACACACACTGAGATTTAATATTTATTCACTAAAACGTCAAGATTATTAGCTAAACGTAATTTTTTGTGGTTAATCAACTAAAACTAATTTTAGAAATGATCTGCTTGAATATAACTAAACGTAGCGTTTCGGAGTAATTATACGAAGATTGTTGTAAGAAGTTTCCGATCACAATGCCTGTATAAATGACTAAGACGATAAAACTTAGTCGAACAAACAAAATGTTTTATTCATTAATGAACAACTTCTCCCAAGTACCTGATTAAATTAGAGGGGAAAAAGAGAAACTCATCTTCTGGTAGGTACTTAGAGTTGGTCGGAACATGTAAGCACTTTGCCTGTGGTATAACGGAGATATTTAACATATTATGGCGAAAATTTCATTTCCTACACATATACTAAATAACAGTCTTAGTATCGTTAAAGGATTTTGAGAGAAATAATTCATTTAAGTAAGATTTTAATGAGAATGTTAAAACAATTACATCAATGCCATTAAAACGTTGGTGTTTTTTTCAAATCTGTCAGAGCATTTTTTTAAATGTTTTTTTGACATAGATGAAGAAGAATATGAAAATCTGGGTATTTACAAGGCTTATGACCTATCAAAGGCTCGTCAAGTTGTTATTTTACACACGTGCAACATTCAGAGAGAGAGGAAGATCGAGGAAAACTTGGCACAATCAGGTATATCAAATACTTGAAAGCGGCCGGGTCAGGAGTCGTAATAATCATTGGTAGGAATGAGGAGATGCGTGAATGTGGAAGAGGCGAATAATGTTTGCAAAGACAGAGTGATGTGGCGTTCGATTCTCTCTGCCTACCCCTGCGGAGAAGCGGCGTGATTGTTAGTAAGCAACATTCTCCATTCTACCAGTGATTGACAACCACACTACTCAAACTTTTAAACTCCCAGATAAATCTAATGACACAGTATATACGAGTTCACAACAGCCATCTGTGTTAGATTCAGAAAGCTTTTATTTACCAGAGACCCTTTTGTTTTTAAACAAGATCCGAGCCCCGGATTATTTTAACATACTGGGAAATACGATTTAAAAAAAATATGATTTAAATTTTTTATGCAAGTTAAAATTTGACCGGTTATTTTTATTCACACAATTTTGAGTGCGTCCAACTACTTATTCACAAAACTGGGTTTAGTGAAAAATCATCTGGGGTTATTCCAAACATAAGATATTACAAACATAAATAAAGATAAAATATCGATCTATATTTGTGTCGCCTACTTTCAAAATCCACCAGATCCATGTAAGTCGACTTTACAAAAAATGCAAAATTCTCCGGGTAACATTTATGTTTCAAAGATTTGTCTATCTTTAGATAAAATATTATGAAATAGAGAATTTTCCCATTTTTTCGGAATTTTTTTCAGTATTCGAAACACAAACCGATAATGACGTCATCTTAATTTTTGACCTATCACCGCTGTCTGATTGGCCGATATGGGTCAGAAGGCAAGTTTCATGAATATAACGGATTTTGTAATACAACGCTGAAGTTTTTTAAGAAGCTGTGTCGCCAAGTATTTAAATATTTTTAACAATAAAACCCCCAATTGGCATTCGGATAGAGTATTTATTTTAATATCTTATAAAAATAGGATCTGGCTGATTTTAAAAGTAGGCGACACATTCAAAAGGAATTATTTTATTTATGTCGGTAATCTTTTTATATCATCCAGTTCATTATGAGCTGATTGAAAACAAATAATAATAACCCCTAATTTTTATCTGACTGTATTGCCTTCTTCTATAAAGTCCATCCATTTTCAACACAATTATTTAGAACACAGAACAATTTATTTGCTATTAAGGAAACTATAATTTCAAACTATAACGTTTGTTTACATTTCCTCTGTTAAACTAAATAAAGAGCTGTGTAATGAAAATATCTATTGGTAAATCATGTTGTTCTATTTGTATCTGCAAGCTTGTGGAATTATTTGCACTGTGTCGAGTTGATTGCGTGTTATTATAGATTTATTATAACTCTGGCTTTTCTCCCCGAGTATCGCTTTCCTCAATACTCTTTTTTTCGCATTCAACGCCATGCTTTGAGAAACCATTAAGAAATTATTATCTTTATTTAAGGTTAATTTGGTAAATACCGTTATTTCTTAAAATCTATTGTTACACTTGTTACGATGCATTCGGCATCATTTTTAAACGCCGTATGAAGCTAAGTCAAAATTTTAGAGTTGTGTCCTTGGGACGTTTAAGGATGAGGGGTAAGTGCTGTTCCTTATTTAAATTTATTTATTTATTTTTTGTCCGCCTCCATAGTGTAACGGTCAGCACGCTCGGCTACCGTGCTGGAGGTCCCGGGTTCGATTCCCAGGGGGGATCAAATAAATATAAGTGATCTTTTCACTTTATATTTATTCAATATTACCTTGGACTGGTACCGGAAGCAGAGGTCTGATCACCTTTCCTTAATGTGTTAACGATCAAGATAACACTGCGTTTATATGATGCAGTGCCCTATGCACCATTGGTTGCGGATAAGGGTTTGAATGAATTTATTATTATTATTTTTTATGTGGCAACAAATAGTGGAAACAAAGACAATAGGGGGGAGGCTTGAGTTATTGTCATATTCTTAATTATGGGTTCATTATTACATATTTTGAATTTTATGTTTATAAATTTCTTTTGTTTCAAAATGTTGTAATTTATAAATTCATTTTATATTTTAGAAACTATATTTTCAAACAAATATTTTTGTTAACGTTTCCTTAATTAAACTAAAGAAAGAAATGTGAAATACAAATATCTATTTGTAAATTATATTGTTATGTTTTCGTGGGCAAACTTGTAGGATTATTTAAACCGTATCAAGTATATTGCGTGTTGTAATATATTCATTACAACTTTCGGTTTTTCTCTATGAGAATCGCTTTCCACGATAAACCTATTATCCACGATATTTTCCGTATTCAACGCTGTGATTAGAGAAACTATTAAAATTCTATTTTAGATATTCTTTTTTCATACAACTATTTTTGTTAACATTTCCTCAGTTAAAATAAATAAAGAACCTGTATTATAAATCTGCTAGTAAATTATTTTCTTCTATTTTCGTCGGCCAACTTGTATAAAGGATTATTTACATCGTGTCAAGTTGATTGCGTGTTTTAATAGATTCATTAGAACCATCAATTTTTCTGGCTGAGTATCGCTTTCCTTTATACACATTTTTTTCCGTTTTTAACGCCATGATTTAAGCTCTGGAAAATTTATCTGTCACTTCCGAAACTAAATTTTCAAGTATGTACGTACGCATATAATTTTCTCGTTATGAATTATGACGTTTTTCGAAATCACTTATTCGAAAGAAAAACATTTCGCAAAATATACGAGTAAATACTTATCCAGTGAAACTTTTTCGCGTTTATCACTACACGCAGGATTTTTTTGGGAAAGCAGCTTATACTCGTACGAGCATTTCTCTGGGAGATTGATTGCATTTTTAGCCGCGTAAGAACTCCGCTCAACGAACGAGAAACTAGGGTTAGAGGTACTGCGTATTTCTAAAATATACAATCTTACAAAATTGCAAAAAGTAGAGTTCTGATCGGATATATATATTTAAAATCGTGTTATTTTAATTAGTTAAATTATTTTTAACTAGCTGTACCCAGCCACACGTTGCTGTGGCTTAGTCTGGTTGGATGGAAACAAAAAAAAAACACAACCTGGTAAGCAATGCATATATTGATATCCAATTTAAATTTAAACTTCACTAGGTAAATACCACTGTTTAAAAAAAATCTATTATGACTTATTTCTCAATGCATTCTGTATAATCTTCAAATACCATATTTAAAAACACTGTATTTTTTTTTGCAAATTTTGTTTTGTAATATTTCTCTCTCAATCTGTCTCTCAAATTAAATCTCTCTTATGTTTTTGAGAAATCGACATCTCAACAAAGATGAAGAAGAATATGGAAGTCTGGGCATTTATAGGGTTTACGACTGCCATAGCCTTGGTTAAGTGATTCACCAATTCTACCCATGATTGAAAACCACACTACTCAAATTTTCATGTATGTTGACCAAACTAGTAACAAAATATGTGCGAGTGCACTACAGCCATCTATGTTGGGATAAAAAAGCTTTTATTAAGCTGAGACTCCTAATTGGAGGTAATCCTGTATTTTTTTAACAAGTATTTGGACACACTCAAAATGATGTACGATTTACTTTTATCACGTATACGGTACTGCACACGCATTAGAAATATATCTGTATTGTTTAGTGCTACTTGTAAGTGCGTTCTGGCCCTGTATACTTTAGAAATACGCCATTAGAGGTAGGTACTACGCAAACGACTCTTTACCGCCGAAAGCCCGCCTCGCCACTGTGTGAACGCATATTTACATACTAACATAACAGGCGCATGATTAATTGTGCAAATTTCAAACGGGACCTAAGAACTTGTATTTTATTTCATAAAAACGCGACAATTTTTATTTCATAAGTTTTGATTAATTGATCCAGCGCTGGTTTTGACGTTTCAGCGACATGCACGCGCTTTTTAACCATTGTTTTATATTTTAAAATTTCATTGCTGACTTAAACAGATTTTTCTGTCGAGTCATGCTTCTGGTACATTAGCGGCCATGTAAATTACCTGTGGGGGCAACCTTTTTAAATCAATTTTCAACTGTTATTTTATAAACAAAATATGATATATTTTCACACACAAATACCATCCCCTTCCCTCTCATCCCCCAATATTTATAACATTAACTCTTTTTTGTCAAAAGTCAAATCGAAAGACTTCTTGTTTTAGTGTAAAAGTCTTACAAAGAAATCTGCTCAATTAGTTAGACCTTTTCAAAAAATAATCCTTTACAAATGACTCCAAGCAAAACACGAGCACACCAACACACACACACACACACACACACACACACACACACACACACACACACACACACACACACACACACACGCACGCACACTCATACTTATACGTGCGCACACATCTATTCTTTTTCTGTGCGTGTCATGTCAGATCTTCCTGACATCAACTATCACTTGAGAGTAATTGTCCTTGTCTTGGGCATCACTAAACAGCATCTCGACGGACTTGATCCCCGTCAAATCTCGTATATTCCTGAGCCAGGAGATCTGTCTTCAGCCCACACCTCGTCGACCTTCTATTTTGCCTTTTATGATTAGGTACTCGTACTTAATCAGAACAACCTTCAAACCTTTAATCATTAAACCTCTAAACACATGGCCCAGATAGGACACCTTCCGGACCTTGATATCAGCCAGCAACTGTCTCCCTGCTCTTGCTCTTTGGAGCACGTTTGCGTAGCTGATCATATCGATCCATGGACTGCGTAGCATTCTCCGATTAAGCCACATTTCGAATGCCTCTTATCGGTTTATTGACACACACACACTCATATACAAATAGATTTTACTCGTGAAAAACTGGCATTACATATATGTGTTTTGTATGTAACCGTGTATAATTTGATGTTATTTTGTTTTTTTTTCACCCATGCGTTAGACTGTTCACCCTCCCTTAATACATGTAATTAACGAACAACATTACATCAATTTGAAACAGTTTCCTTTGCACAGTTGGGTTAGGTTAGTTTGCAGTTACGAGTTCTTTTCCATAAAAGTTCAATCTCACCTCTCAAAAATTGATTTATTTTTTATCTCTTTCCAAAATGACATAAATGATAATAATTACTCAGTTTATTCAGGTGAAAAAAAGATCAGTAATTTCACACCATAATATCTTTAACGTGTTTTAATTTATTCGAAAATTCTGACCTATTTCCATAATCTCAAAAGCAATTTCGAATAAATTTTTCCCCATTAAAAAAAAAGAAAGTTCAACATTGCTTATTAATGTTACGGACATCAATTCAACTTTTGATAGTAAAATTCTCTCCTTTGTAAAAATAAACTTTCTGTAACGTTTCTATTTAAAGTTACAAGAAAAGGAAACCGAGAAAATGCTAATAAATGCTTTTTGCCGTTGTAAATTTCAAGTTTTAATCTCAGGTTAGAGACGTGTAATTTTGGAATAATTTATACCCTGAACTTGATTGTGCCCGACGAAATATCTCGCCGAAAAATTACTTCGACATTTTCACGTTAAATAAACTCGGTGAGTGCTATTATATCCTATTTCGAGCCTTCGGGGAAAAAACTAAGTGTTCGGAATCTCACAAACTCCAATAAAAAAGTAAAAGTTCCAACACCATAAAATACTATCCGGCGCATAGCACTCTATTGTTGTCAAACATGAATGTAGCTTTTTTTACACTTTGTTTATGAATTTTATTAACCGTATATTTCCATGCTTTCCTTTATGTGTTGTGTGCTCAACCGGAAAAAAATACTCTACGTACGCACTTAGTGGGATCTGACCGCATTGTGAGGTCGAGTTGGAAAGGAATATGTGTAATAAATTATGTTTTGATATTACCCGGAGTTTATGGAACTACGCAAATATAAGATTTATTACATTCGTAACATTTTTTATTAAAAATTTCATTTAAATGTTAAATATATTTTTTTTTAAAATTTGTCCGCCTCCGTAGTGTAAAGGTCAGCACGCTCGGCTACCGTTCTGGAGGTCCCGGGTTCGATTCCCAAGGGGGGTAAAATAAAAATAAGTGAATTTTTCACTGCAATATTTATTCAATATTAACATGGACTGGTACCTGAAGCGGAGGGCTGATCACCTTTCCTTCATGTGTAAACGATCAAGATAACACTGCGTTTATATGACACAGTGCCTTATGCACCATTGGGGTGCGGATAAGGGTTTTAAAAAATATATACGTACTTATAAATTCATTTATTAATTCATATCCAAAATTCATAATATTTTTTGCAGAGAGTCACCTCATATGTCTTGTCGCCGGAGTTCTCTGCGTATTAAAATTGATATATTTAAAAAAAAATAATACCTAGTGATTATTTGACCAACCTATGACAGGAAATATTATTCTTCATATATATTGAGATATCGAAAACGTAAAATACTTCCTAAGTGGAGAAACCCAGATATGCGAACATGTCTTTTAACACACTCAAAATGTTGTGAATAAAATACTCAATTTGGATCAAATAAATCTATTTTATAAATTAATTTTCATCAAAGAGAATAGATTTATCGCATCGAATACTAATTACACCACAGCATTTAAAGTCTTTAATTAAAATTATTAAATAATACCCTTCAATCGGCACTCGAACCAGACATTACACCAATCATTATTCCATTTCCGAATTCATTAATATTGTACTCGTATCATTAGCTGATAGATTCTCGCGTATCGATCGTTATTCAATAGGATAAACTAGTTCTACAATAAATTTCACTCAACCGTATTAGTATGTTGCGGCCATTACAGATGATAATTTATTCATGGTCGTCATTGAATTAAATATCCCAATGAATGAGTCCTGGACTTGCTAATTGAAAAGAATACCATCCTTTAATATAAATTTACATACATCAAATTAATTAATTAAATTAATTTTTTAAAAAATTGCCATTGAATAAATTCTTCCTTTCCCAGAAAATAAATATAAGGGTTCGTACCTACATCCCTCATTAGCCACTGTTGTCTCCCATAAATTATTGCTGCACATGTGAAAACTGTAACTTAGAATTGTACATAAGGACCGTCAGTCTATTTGATCTTCATATTCGTTTGAAAATGCCGTAACTAGGCGAAAGAATTGTCAAACATTATTTTTTTTTTTGTTACTAAAATACAACTTAGTATAAATATTATATATATATATATATATATATATATATATATATATATATATATATATATATATATATATATATATATATATATATATATATATATATATATATATATATATATATATATATATATATATATTTATATATATATATATATATATATATATATATATATATATATATATATATATATATTTATATATATATATATATATATATATATATATATATATATATATATATATATATATATATATATATATATATATATATATGTATTTATACATATATATATATGTTTATATTTATACATATATATATATATATATATATATATATATATATATATATATATATAAATATATATATATTTATACATATATATATATAAACATGATAAATTCGAAAAATGTACCTATTTTATGAATATTTTTAAATTTAATTATCCGGTAAATGATCGCCTAAATTAACGTTATTCTACAAGTATGGTAGGCTTTTTAGTTATTCTTATAATTATATAAAGTATAAAAAGTACTGTCGATCCTATTTTTTCCAAGAAAATAATTATAAATGAAACGTCGTTTTTTAAATACATGAAATATAGCTCTAACGCTAAATGTAAGATAAAATCATTTGTTGGATATTCAAGGAGAAACTTGTAATTACTTTTAATTATATTTGTCCGCTAACCTGGGACGTATCCCAAATCTAATATAATATTCATTAATAGAACTTGGGATCAAAGGCCACTTTATCTAGATAATTCGGACTTAATGTTAGCATAAATCATAATTAATAATTTACAAAATGGTCTCATTACACTGGTAATCCCGGGAATAATTTTGTAAATAATGATTTAATTATTTTTTCAGATTATAAAAGAGAACGGTTAACACAAAAAATATTTTTAAAAATTGATATCATTAATGGTTTCTAATACACAAATAAAAAGGTTTATTTTTTTTATTTTATCATCTGATGACTAAATTTTCACGCTTTGGATGATATATCCAATTAACTAACCATCACGCCGCTTCCTGCAGAGATAGGCAGAAATAATATAGAACGCCACACCAATATGTCTTTGCAAACAATCTTCACTTCTTCCACTTTTCTGCATCTCCTCATACACACTCGTCAATTATTTTGACTCTTGACCTGACCACTTTCCATTATTTTCTAAGTATTTGAAATACTTGAACAGGCTTAAATTTCCTCGATCTTCCTCTGTTCCTATTTCCAATAAAATTCGCCTTAAAAATTTGGTTTACACTTCTTACCTCACCTATTCGTTCTTTAAATCCAAACCATCTCATTATTCTCAATTTCATCGATAATGATTAAACACAAACACCTAACATTCTTTCGTTATTTCACCATTTAAACATAAATCGCATTGTTTTGCCGCACATTTGTCTGTATCGTTTTCATATCCCAGGGTTGGTATTAGGACTCTGTTGTGTACTGCTAGTTTAGCTTTCGATGATAGACTTTTATACGTTTTAACTGATTGCAGTTATAGCAGTAACAAAATAATGTGATTTTAATGAAATGATTATTTACTATTGCAATGTTTACGCTGATGACGATGTTACATGCAAGTAAGGGAAAGCCCTTTAATGAAGACAATGATCTTTCCTTATGGCACCACCTTACAGTCATTATTGCAGCATGACACAAGGGAAATAAGCGTTTCCTTAAAAGTCCCTATAAAGGAGCGCTTTCTCAAACGGACCTAAGAAGGACCGATCTCCGAAGAAAAGTGTCCACAAAATAAGTTAGGCATGCTGCCAAGGCGGGAGACGGATGACGGCCTTAATGCCGCTATGAATAATGGAACAGTTATGTGAACGCTAATGTTAGCCATTTAATATTCGGTCATATCATGTTAATGCCCGACTCCGTGTACTAAAACCTACCTTCTACGGACCATTCTGGTACACAACAACAATTAATAACCTTCTTCATTCTGTTTCCCGTGCCTAATCGTGAAATAATTGTTAGGATAAAAAAAATCACTATTAATCCAGGATGTAATAAATTACATTTGTTTCATCTTTATTTTCTTCTTGCGGTTTACACATATTTATATCTATTTATAATACGAATCCTAAGAAGGATAATTATGAAATAAAACATCGATCCCTTGTCACAATTTGATCAAAATTATTCGATCAAATGATAACAAGGGAGATAAAATAGTGACACGGATTTTTTATAAATTAAAAACAAGAAATATATTTTGAGAATTTCTTTACTAGAAAAAAACTTTATTCATTTTGTCAGAAAAAAATCTTGGTTTTCAATCCCTGTCTTGTTGTGTAAATAACATATAATTTTGTCTAGCCTTACACCAGTCTGATGATTATGACAAACCCGGTCGCAGGTCAAATAAAATTTATGTGGAAAAACTATGTAGGTAGTTGTGATTTTATTATAAAGTATTACATTATTTTTCATGTAATCGCATCAATGACCATAAATTACTCAAGCGACGTTTTATTGATAGTAATTTGTCTTTTGTTTTTAAGTCTTTAGAAAAAATATAATATGTTTTTTAGGGATATATGATAATAATAGTTGTAATAGATATAATTTCTTATAAATATGATTTTTTATTTTTTTAGCCAAGAATTAGATAAAACCATTATTAAAGATCGTGGTTATAGCAATAGGATTAGAGTCCTAAAAAAAAGGTATTTTTTGATCACGATGCGTCATTAGATTAAACAATAATAATAAAAATACTAACAATTAGTAATTTCAGGAATTATTAGTGTAGATAAAGACTGGACTAAAAGTATAATGATTTTGTTTAACGAAAATAATTAAGGAATCTATTTTTAAGAATTATTTTTTAATTTAAGAAATACATAAATATTATTTTTCTTGTGCGAAGCTAAGACATGTAGATGGTCGTTGGTTTCTAGTAACAAGATTTATTTTCTTTTCAAAATAAATCATAGGTGAAAAGACAATTTCTCTGTATTAAATTAATTTATTTGAAAAGCTCTTTCATAAAGTAAAGTGCTTTTATGTGCTGCAATACATCAAATTATTTTTGCGTTTATTTTTAAGAATTAAATTTCTTTCTAGAATGCACCGTCTACTTGCAGACAAATGTAATATTTCATTTGTAAATTATTTTATTTTTATGTATGTATGTTCCTGATTCATTACTAATAGCGTTATCCAGATTTGGTAAGAATAAAAACAATATTTTTCAAAGTAAACGTATTAAAAGTGGAAAAATGAATACAACTAACATAAAAATAATACAAATACCAATATACCTTTTAATGTACAAGGTGTGTTTTTTGAGGTAAACCAATTCAAATTTCCCCCTATAAATTTTTAGAGGCACCCACCGTTTGGCATTTTACACCATCTTTTTTTAAAACCACAGCTCTGTTACATCAATGCCATTCAACTGAGATACGAAGAAGTTAATAATCATGGTATTGTAGCGCTCTCCATTGACCGTAACATTCAGGCCAGCATCGACTTAAAAAAAAATATTTGCCAATGATTCGATAAATCAGACCAAATATATACTTTTAAAGGATGTAAGGGCGTCAAAAACGTGTCTCATGGCTGAACAATATTTTGCAATCAAAAAGAGGATCAAACTGAAAATTGTTTTCAGTTACCAGAACCTGCGTAATGGGTTTTCAGTCTATTTATGGTAAAATGGCAAAACGAACTAACTACAAATTCTGCAAGCTGTCAAATTAACAGTTTGCAGAAACAATGTTAGTTTAAAAAAAAAAACTTTAAAAAACACACTATAGTACTAGCATATTATATTCGGTGATTTATTTTGATAAAATATTGAAATCAATAAAAGTAGACGAAAATTAGAACCTATATTATGACCTGATACAAATATTTTTTCTACATGAGATATGATTTTTAAATAATAAATGCTAGTTCTTGTTGATAAAGTTCAAGTTTATTTATCTAGCAATAAACAAATTGTATGACGAGTAGATGACGAATTAGTTAAAGAAACATAAAACATTCAACTCGTAGTAAAATAATCTTATTCGGTTATAATATAAAGTTAAGGGTAGGGACTCATAAAACTTGTTTAACATAAAGTTTAACTTCTTAATTAAGTATTACTCAGAGAAATGCATAATTAACACATGTACCTATTTAATTACAAATTTAAACTAGAAACTTTATAAGTCCTTAGTTACAACATTAACTTAGAAATGTAAGTAAACTCATAAAATAAACATAGCTTTAGGCTTGAAGTAAATAAGGACTTATAATAGTATTTGATTTATTTCAAATATCGTTTATTTTGGTTAGTCAGAGGCGTAGTGTGGCAAAACTAATTAACGGAAATATTTTAATTAATGGAAATATTTTTTTTATTATTTGTTTGTGAATGTTATATAGTTGCGTTAAATTAAGTTTAGAATTGTCTTAAACGTTTAATTATACGCAGAAAAAGGTATTTTGTGTACAACATTATTTTAAATGATTTAATTTAATTTTAAATTAAGTTTTGAAAAAAAACTGTACATGCTAAAAATGTACATCCTAAAAATGCATATGTTGTTATAATAAAAACCATATATTTAAAAAAAAGAGTAATGTAAATAAAAAAACTGTGTATCAGCTACTGTGGTTGAGTTGTTAATGCATTTAACTACCGTGCTCAAGATTTCGGTTTCAATTTCAAGGGTATTTTTTTGTTACTGATTAAATTTTATGAAGGCTTTCTTAGTAGATAGGCAAGAAGTAAATAAATTATTTCTAGATCAATATTTTTAACGACATAGGCATTTAAAAATTGGTAGTCGATTCGGATTATCAGGAAGTCCTTGTAAACTGTATCCTCAATAAAAGTCGCATGGGGTACCGCACGCAAATAACGCGATGTTATGTATGTATATTGTTAATAATAACAAAAGATGATAAAAAATCATGAATCTAAAGATTTTTGATACATGGATTTTGAGCGACGATAATTTAATAGGGAATAATACGATTTTTAGTGGATGAGGGTAGGATTCAGAGGGGAAAGAACTTTTAAAAATATTTTTTTTAAAGTTTTCACCCAAGAGTAAGTCTAATCTTTCTTTCCTACCTATTTTTTCGATAAACCTTTGAAAATAGAGAGGCTTAAAAAAAGTAATTGTAAAAAAAATATTTGAAAAAAAGGAAAAAACATTGAAATTGCGTTTTAAATGTAATGGAATAATATGAATACTGGCATGTTATTTCAAGAGATTTAAATTCTTTATTTCCGCTATCGTAGCCCCACTGAGCTTGCGGCGGTAAGGGCCGATTCCAGTAACAAGGGTATAATCTGTACCCTTTAAGAGGCTTAGACGGCTGATCTCGTAATAATAATTACAAGGTTCCGCTGAATATACTTACTGAAGAAAATCGTACCATTAAATCGTGTTTGTTGATTGGGGAGCCATGAAACTGCCGTAACTTTATCGAAGCCTGCGTATCGTATGACATAAGTTGTAAAATTATTTCGCTCAGAACCTGTATTTATTTATAAATAAGTATATAATTATTATGATCGTTGAATGGTTTCAAAGTAATAACTGTAAGAATTCTTAACCTCAAATAACTCGATATTGATAATAACTTAATGTGATTCGAAATTGAACTATATTAATAGAACTTCCACTAATTTTTGTATGGTTGTATATGAGTAAAATTGGTATTTATGTAAAGTGATCACTCAAATCAAACCATGACGGACGTTAGCCCCGTAAATATCCAGACATCCATATTTTTCTTCATCTTAACTGAAATGTCGAAAAATTACTTAATAAGAAGCTATTACTTATAAATAAATAATGAACGATCACACGTATTGAATATCTTACAACAAAAAAATCTTTCTAAGTGTGTTGTAAGTTTCTTGTGTCGAGTTATGGTCCCGTGGTTAGTATCGCGGACTCGAACCGTTCGAACCCACTCTACCACAATTCGATACCTATTTCTAATAATGAGCCTTTTAGTCTCACAGAAATAGTATAAAATTGAAATATTTGTGTTAATAATAAAAACACAAATATTTCTCTCCAAAAAAATAATAAAAAAGTCATGTACATACATACATATTTAGTTCACAAAAAATACGATTCAATTTATTTATATGAAGTTATTTCGTAAACTAATATTTTAAGGGGATTTGAAAACCGCCTTTTACATCCGGGTTGGGTGAAGATTGTCCAATATTTTGAATAATGGAAAATTACAAATTTTTATAGAACTTCAAATATTGGTAACATCGTTTATTTAAACAATACCATAATTGATATTTTTAAATCAAAATAAGTTTGTCGTTACAATAAAAAAAAACATTATTTGATTCGGCAGTCACTTTGTGATAAAATCTTTCCATTTAAATTTAATTTTACTTAATATATACACTTTTTCTTTGCATCTATTGTGACACGTGTTTCGATGCATTCCGCATAATTTTCAAAGACCTTAATTACTTATACGGTGTTTGAAAATGATGCGGAATACATCGAAACACGTGTCACAATGGATTTTAAGAAATAGTGCCATTTACCGAGTAAAACTTAAATAAAAAAATAAAAACCTAAGGTTATTTCATTTTGGTATGTATGCTCGTGAGTTAAAAGAAGAATATATTAGTTTAGATAACATTGTTTTATTTTTTTCTTTGTATTGTTTAAAAACATTAGCGCTAATGATGATGACTGGCGTATTCTGGAATTTAGGGTGGAAAAATGGCGGTGAAAGATGTGACTCGATTTATTAAGAAATTCTTACAAGGGACAAAAATTCCCCGTAACATTCGCTATGCCCAAAATAAAATGTGAACAATATGTTTAGCAATCAAGTAAGAGAATTTCAGAAAAAAAATGAAGACAGCCTTGCAATATATTTTTAAATTAATAAATATTTCATGGTAGATTTTTTAAATGTGATGTTTTCAATTAAAGCAAAAATAAGACTATCAAACTAACTAACCACCGGGCCGCTTCCCCGCAGAAGAAGGCAGAGAGAATAGAACGCCACACCACTCTGTCTTCCGCTGCAAACATTCTTCGCCTCTTCCACTTTCATGCATTTCCTCATACATACCCGACAATTATTACGACTCCTAACCTGACCACTTTAAAATATTTGGCAACCTGATCTTGTCAAGCATAAATAAAGCTTTTGAAAATTTAGTAATATGAATAGTTTTAACAATTGATATCAAGTCTATTGTGCATAGTATGGTGAATATTATACAGTGTGTGAACTGATGCCTCAACTGTATGTTTTTATTAATTATTGAATAAATTGAATTGAACCGAATTTAAATCCGCAAATGACTAGTCGTAAGCTCTATAAACGACCAAACTTCCACATTCTTTCACGTTATCTGTGATATCAAATAAAAAATCACTTAAATACATAATTTTTTTATATCGGTTGCTTAGGACAATAGTGACTAAAGTATGAAATTGCCAAAATTGAGTTAAAGATGCTACACGGTTTGATGATTGGCATCTCTTTTGCGTTATCGAGTATCAAATCTCAAGTTCAATTTATTCCTGATTGAATGAACTTTCCTTACATTGAATGGGCATTGAAATGGATCATCCAGCGAGAGCAACAGTGACCCATGTCAGTATTATGAGTATTTAGGCAAATTGGTTGTGATTTGCATAGGTAGGTACTATTTTAGGTGTTGATCTCATTGTGATTCTTGTCAGAAAACTTATTAGGCAAGTCATAGACAACAATCGTGTCAGTGAAATATTTTTCTTCTTCTTTTGCTTGGTGTAGGCCTTGTGGCCCGTTTTTAAGAGGGATTAGCCTCCTGCGATGTTGATTCCCAGCTGGCAATTCATCTGTTTGCTGGTGTCATTGAATATTTTTAGTAATGAACAATATAATAAAATTTTATACCAATATTTTGATTTAACTAGTGACCGGGTTTCGTTGTTATCGAGATAATTAGACAGGTGAAAAGCTAGACAAAATTTTATATAACGCACATAAGTAATGAATTATGGTCAGTTATCAATACATTCAGTCAAGTATCAAAAAAACTTAAAACAATAATTGATTTATGGAGGTACATATTTATAAATATATAAATATAGGTGTTTATAAATATATGATTTTATATATATATATATATATATATATATATATATATATATATATATATATATATATATATATATATATATATATATATATATATATATATATATATATATATATATATATATTTACATGTGTGTGTGTGTGTGTGTATAAATATATTTATAAAGAATTTTCCATTCACATCCATCACAATACATTTCTTTATATGAGTTAGTTCATTCATATGCTATATCGGTAATCAAGAGATTATATATATTTATAAACACCTATATTTATATAAATATATAAATATAGGTGTTTATAAATATATGATTTTATATATATATATATATATATATATATATATATATAATATATATATATATATATATATATATATATATATATATATATATATATATATA
>NW_028281439.1:0-2500 GCF_059751285.1 Brachycentrus maculatus
TTTAAGGTCCTGGTAGATAATATAACTCGTTTAACGTCATTTTAATAGCTATTTTCCTTGATTATCTTGCTGTTTATGGCATTTTCGTTAATTTTGTAGCGTTATGCACCTTACAGAAATTCTTACTGTTTTTGTCAATTATTATCGATACGTTTCTGTTAATAATTCACAAAAATATTAAAAAAAGAAAAATAACAATAAAATTGTATTTAAACCAAATGGCACATAAAATCTGAATAGCAAAAGATAAACAGACAGAAGTCAAAAGAGCCTGGTACTGACCGTAATGTTTGGAAGTAGAGCATAAAGTTGGCAAAAAAAGGATGAGAATAGACTAGATGTTGTAAAAATACCCTCTCTCAAAACGATGTGTGATAGATGTTTGAATTGTGAAATAAGGAATGAATGCAATGCTAAGATGAGCATTATCGATAAAATTAAGAATGGTTTGTGGAGCTGGACACGTAGAAAAATGAGTGAGAATAGAACGGTTAAACAAATTTATCAGGTGAATGTAGTTGGAAAAAGGATCAGAAGAAAACCAACGAAAATTTGGCATAATTCAGTTTTGTAATACCTTATAGGGAAGTTTAGTTAGTTTTATGAGGCGGTATATGAGTGTGAAAAGGCAAAAAAAATAAAAGACTAAGTAGTGTAGCGTTCTCTCTGCTTATTCCCTCTGCTTATTCCTGCGGGAAACGGCGTAATGGTAAGTAAGTAAGTTAGTTAACCTTTGTCAATTTCATATTTTTGTCTGGTTAAGTGAGCCTTTTGTTCTCTTGAAATAAGGACACGGAAGACGATTGCCTTCTATTCTTCTCAGTCCTACATTAAATTTAGATAAGCGTATAAAGAGGAGGTATTTTAGTATTTCATTATGTAGGAAATTATCTTTTTTCTTCGCATCCCATTATCCATCCAAGTTACTAT
This sequence comes from Brachycentrus maculatus, assembly GCF_059751285.1. Lineage (NCBI taxonomy): Eukaryota > Metazoa > Arthropoda > Insecta > Trichoptera > Brachycentridae > Brachycentrus > Brachycentrus maculatus. The sequence goes on from NW_028281439.1 coordinate 931, forward strand.
TTAATTCCATGGACTTATTTTTTCATTCAAATTGCATTTTTTTATTATCTTTTAAACACTTGTGTATTATTTAAATGAAAAACTTTTTTTAGTGGAAACATGTAACTGAAAGCATAGATAGGCCATACATAAAGTAAATGTATATATGAAATAAATATGTATATTTAAATGTATCTATGTATTGTGAAATAAATAAATAAAATAAAAAAATAGATGCGTTATATAAAAATAAACAGTTTTATTAGTTCCATTTTCGGTTTTGTATTTTAACGAATTGTTATTGTTTGATTTAAAACATGTTTTTAATGCAGTGTAACGTTTTATTAAGATTGAAATCGTAGATATGAAAAGATGCAAAACTAAGATTTTTGGATAAGTACAAATTTTAATATTCTCACTCAATAATAAAACAACATTTTATTTCTTTAAATTAACGTTTTTAACATATTCAACAAAATGAGAGTAAAAATATCCCTAAAAAAATGTTAATCCATTAAAATTTTTATCAAATAGTTAAACCTCAAGCTTTACAGGCATTTCGAATTTATAAAGACTTATTTAAGGATAAAGTAAGTGTCTTTAAATTATAAATAATTTTATCTGATTGGACATCAAAGATGTGGGTTACAATCTTAAAGCAAGACAATTATCCGTTCCAAATTATGATGAAATCAGATAAATATGACAATTCTCTATCTTGTCAATCGAATGACATTTTACTTGTCATTCAATGTTACGAAATACATACAACATTTTATAACATTAATTTAATTAAAATAATTTTTATTTTACTGAAGAAAGAAAGTATACAAAATCGTATTTACATATTTGATTAAATATTTTTCATTTAATTATACCAAATATATACACAAGTTTATCGCATGAATCCATTTCAAATGATTTTATTTTTGCCAAAGCAAGAAAATATACAAATATACATACATGAATTCAATATTATACATTCTTGCTAATGAAACATTAACTTCATTTTGTAAAAAGTCATGAAATAAAATTATTTCATTCTTTCACTTTACCATGCATCATCGGTGTAAAATTCAACATTATTTTAATCGTTTAAAATTTAGCTTTCGTTATATTTCGTAAATTTCGTACATTTTTACACATCTGTAATTAATCAAACATTGTCTGATGTTATGCGTAAATAATATAACGTACAGAACAAATAAAATATTATATGTACTGTTTACCAAGTCACTGCCATAATTATTGAAAGATTGATGTGAGACAAAAAACGTAGTAAATAAAAAAAAACTTTATTGTACGTGAAAGAAAAAAAAGAGTAGCACCTGACACTGATTCTCCTCTCGCTTTTTGCAAAATTCGCTTATTGATGTTGTAATAATTAATCACATTTATTTAATATTAAATTCTTATAAAATTATTATTTGATGTATTTTCTTAGTTTATTCATATATTATATGTTACTAAGCTTTCTGTGTCTACTATGTTTAATTTGCTTTAAAGCTCTTTTTAGGTCTCAAAGACATTTTTTTCCACCAAGTAATTGAAGAAAATTACTCATCATCATTTTCCACCACTTACGCAGGTA
>NW_028281439.1:5000-20000 GCF_059751285.1 Brachycentrus maculatus
ATTTGTCGGTATTTTGAGTTTATGGATACAAAATGGGATAAAGAATGTTTTATCTGTATTTAGGGATAATAGATTATTGTCAAACCAGAATTTAGGATTTTCATGTCCTTATTTGCGCGATCATTTACGGTATTCCAGTTGGGTCCGTTTATAACTATTGCGGTGTCGTCGGTATATATATATATATATTGTATATACATATACATATATATATATATATATATATATATATATATATAAATATATATATATATATATATATATATATATATATATATATATATATATATATATATATATATATATATATATATATATATATATATATATATATATATATATATATATATATATATATATATATATATATATATATATATATATATATATATATATATATATATATATATATATATATATATATATATATATATATATATATATATATATATATATATATATATATATATATATATATATATATATATATATATATATATATATATATATATATATATATATATATATATATATATATATATATATATATATATATATATATTTATATGTATATATAAATATATATATGCACACAAATCCAACTTATAAACTTAAACTAAAGGGTCACAAATGGTCAGAGACGGGGTCAGAAATATATGTGAGGATAAGACACGTCACTACGTTTGCGGAGATTAAGAAAGGGTTTGTAAGGAGCTTTGACCATGTAAAATAAACCAGTGATGGGAGAAACGACAAAGAAGAATTTGACAATTTCAATACGAGAGTAAGCCGATGAAATATTAGATACCTTAAATCACAAGCAGGTTTGAACATAATCATGATTTTATACGGATGGAAAGGTTTCTATGAATTTTATTAGTATATCACTGAATGGTTATATGTTAAAAAGAATAACTAAATGTGAGCCCCATAAATGCCCAGACTTCCATATTCTTCTTCATCTTTGAAAATAATATGAAAATAACTCCTGTAATTGGAGATAACCCAGATTTTGTGAACAAGTTTTTGGACACACTCAAAATGTTGTAAAAGCATAACTGATTTGTTTTTCGAACGTTTAGTAATTTACATTTTTACACTGTTGATCGAAAAGCGAATTTAAATATCTGCCATATTTTTTTTCAGTAAAAGTCTGTTAGAGCGAAAAGCTTTGTTTGAAAATGTCCTTAGATTATTATCAAATAAAAATACAAATACGTTTTAGTAAAAATTAATTTCAATTTAGTTTTCTTATAATATAACAAAGAAAGCTATTTTACATTTTAAATATTCGAGTATGTATTTTGCACATTAAGAATATCTTATTTAAATTTTATTTCTTATTAAGGTTTTGAGTCTAATTTCATATATTATCCTCCATCTTTTAACAAATAAGGTTGAAGCAAATAAAGGAAAGCGTTCATTACACCATTGACTTTGTTTAAAAAATTTTTTTTCATTGGTTCACATAGATTTAAATTAAAATGAAATATTTTCTCAAGTTTCGTTCTTATTTATCCAAGAAATGATAATATATCTTCGTTATATTTTAATATCGCGGGTACTTGATCCGACGTAGATCTCTCGACTTCACCCCTGACGATGTCTATATACGTAGCTTTTCTTAATCAATCTTTCGGTTATTAATGACTTGAACCAACCCCTGCCTTACGTCGCTCACAAGTACGATAAGGTCCTCGAGCATACTCCTTTATTAGCTTGTGTGAATCAAAAAAGATATCCCTGGGTCTAAATGGTGAAAAATTAACTTACGCTGCATTGTGTTGCTGGGTCATTTTTTCTCCTCGTTTAATTTATTATTTGTTTTTATTCTTGCATTATCTCTTAAAAATGTAATCATTTATATTATTTAATAAACAGGACATTTAAAATTCTTTAACCAATATACTTACACAGATGAAGTTCTATAATGACTTCATAATAGAGGTGTGACTAACTGCGTTTTTGGTTTTCCGATTGCGCTTTTTATTTGTCATTTTTAACTGGTTTTTATAACTTATTTTTTTCATGGCAAATTAACGTCTTCAAACCCTTATTCGCACCAAAATGGTGCATAGGGAAATACATCATATAGACGAAGTGTTACCTTGATCGTTAAACACGAAAGAAAGGTGATCAGCCCTCGGCTTCAGGTACCAGTCCAGGGTAATATTGAATAAATATTAGAGTGAATAAATCACTTATATTTATTTGACACACCCATGGAAATCGAACCCGGGACCTCCAGAATGGTAGCTGAGCGTGCTGACCATTATATTACGGAGGTGAACAAATTAACATACATATTAAAAAAAAAACATCTTTTAAAATTAACATCATAACAAAGATAAAGAAGAATATGGAAGTCTGGGTATTTACAGGGCTTATGACTTGTCATTGGCTAGTTAAGTGATGACTTTACATACGCGTAACATTCACCCATCTACTCATGATTAGCGGCCACAATACATAATTTTAGTTTTAGACTCATGCATATATCATTAATCACATGTCGCTTTATGTTTGAGTTCACTTAACTAGTCTGTAATGAGAGGTCATAAACCCTGTAAATACCCAGACTTCACTACATCTGTGTTGAAATGTTAAAATGTTAAAATAACTTTATATTTTGTATAACATAACAAAATAAATGTATATTCAATTTCACGAATCATGTCAGGTCCTTCTGACGTTTTGATTTAAGAGTATATGTCGCTGTGTTGGGTAGCTCCAAACAACGCCTTAATTATTTTTATCCCCATCCAATCTCATTTATTCCGGAGCCAGGAGATCTGTCTTCTGCCCACATCTCGTCAATCCAAAATTAGGTTCAATAGCTCGTACTTCTCTTCCCTAAGAACATGCCCCAGATAGGAGACATTCTGAATTTTCATATAAGTCAGCAATTGTCTTTCTACTCTTGCTCTTTGGAGCACATTCACGTTGCTGACCATATCGGTCCAGGGAATTCGTAGCATTCTACCATGCATCTTTATTTTGAATGCGTCTCACCGGTTCATAGTGCTGATATTGAGGTTCCACGATTGATCATAAAGCAAATTTAAATGGCACAATTTTTTTAAAATTAAAAATGGTTAAATATAACCATAAGTGACAGTTAATGAAATAAAAGTGGTATTTACCAAGTTAAACTTAAATTAAAAATAAATGAAACAGTTTTATTACTTATCACGTAACCTATTTAAATTGATAGGCTACTGTACGCTTTTATTAGCAGGTGTTTTATGTGAAAAAAAGTAAATCCGATTTGCGTTTAATCAAATTCATTACTTTCATACACATATAAAATTAACGCTAACAGGTTTAACAAGGTGCTTCTCACATAAAGGAGCTGAGTGATTTGTCGTGTTTACTTTTGTACCTGCATTAATTTTATGGTACTTATTTTGTACACGTACTTTCCATTAACTTTGTTTAATTTGAAACGAAATAAATCTCTTTGTAAGTGTCAAAAATGTTGTTCAATTTAAACATTTGAATTTAACCAGCAATGAGATCTTACAGTACTGTACACAACTTGAAAACTTTTTATGCATCGTGAATTACTAAACCTTTCGTAAAATAGGTTATCTGTTAATTACCGGAGTTTTCCAGTCAAAGTATAAAATCTCTTTCAAACGTAACTTAGATAACGTCCATATTTAGGGTTATTCTACGTGTCTGGCACTGTATGCTGTAGCAGTCAACCAGGGATTTTTACAAAATATAAATAATTCCTTCAGATTATTGCAACTAAAATTTGTAACTTTTCGCTTTGGTAACTTGAAATGGTTAAACGTCAAAAATATCTTAAGAAAAGCTGCATCAATAATGTCATTCCGTTTTTCATAATGTAGTGTAGGTCCAAGATGACACAAGGTGTAGGAAACCAAGGGTTTTTACAATTAAAAATGTAAAAAAAAAATTCAAATGCATACAGTGATCCATGGGAAGATCAACGTTTGGTCTAAGCCTAAAACACAGAATAAGATATGAGGAAACTAAAAGCAGAAACTAGAATAGCGGATATCAAAGATTGCATAACAAAACTGAAGTGGCAATGGACAAGACACTTGCAAGATAAGGCCCCACAAGATGGATCTCTTAATTTATTAGATTCAGATCTTGAAAGAGTAAGAGAGGCGTTAAAAGACCCCAAAAAGGTGGTAAAACTCGCAAAGCCGCTGAGGGAGGTAACAATTGGCCGTGAGCAGCAACCAAACAAAATAATGGAAGGATATGGAAAAGGTCCATATTCAGCAGTAGAGGACAGTAGGCTGAAGAAAAATAAGAAGAGTTTTTCTTGCTTTTTACTTGCAAAAATGTTTTTTATTAGTTTTTTGTGTATTTTGTTCCAAAAAGGATTAGTTGAATCGCAGAAAAAAGGATAAACGCGAAAAGGGGTAGTAATTTTATTTTTCATTATTTTGTTAGGGGTACTCTTGTTACGCTAAATGTTCAGGTTTTCCTTTGCAAGCTTATTTTAAACATCTTAGCAGGGGTTATCTGAACCAATCATGTTTATGTGTTCCACAACAAAAGGGAAAAATGAGCTGTGGAGAGTTGAGTTCTTGGGTAAACGGAGTAAAAAGTACTCACAAAAAACACATTACGTAACTTTTGCCTGAGAGCAAAGAATAAAGATTAAAAAGCAATTATGCCTTATAACTATGGGACTATTAACACAATTTTAATTTGGTTTAGTGATTCAATTTGTATCTGAGTGATGCAAATATTTTTTTACAATTCATTCAATATATTTTATTCCTGGATCAAAAAATCTGTGTCATAATACTAATAACATTGCTTTCATATAATAATCATCGATAAAATCTATTGTGTAGTGCCTTTTGCACTATTTAGGTGTGGTAAAAGATTAAAAGAGGTTTATTTTATTTTTTCTCTCTGACACAGTTTCCTATATACCATTTTAAGGTATGTATTTTTGGTTTCTATAAATTTCATCACAATACAAGAACATTTTTTCAATTCTTTGGACACCTGGCAATGTATTGCCAAGTTTTTGTTATTTAAAATTTTGAGGATATCATTGGAATGTTTGTAATAAACCAATAAAAAGTTTACTTTTGAAATTGAGATTTTTTGTTCACTCATTTACGTGTTGTTTATATTTAAAAAAAATCCAATTTGTTTTCTTGAAGGAAAATGAAAATCTACTTGTGTGAGTTTTTTCGCTGAGTATATGTAGAGAAGCTATAAGTTGTTGGTGTAATTAGATTATGCGGAATGAATTCTGCAATTTAATTATTATTCTATCATCTCTGATGGGTTTCTGACCCTGAGGCGTTGTGAGATATCGTTAAGAAGGAACCGTGAAGATAACGTCCTCTGTAGATGAGAGATATTATTCTTTCCTTACTCGTGAGAAAGTTGATCTTATACAAATGGAATATCCATGTACAAAAGCAGTAAACGACCCTTAAGCTAATACGCAACCTTTATAGCATTAATACAAAACCACCTTTTACCACAGGGTGTAATATAAATGCTAATATCGGAAAAACTGCCTTCCATATAAGCATGCATTTTCACGTTTATCGATTTTGATATTTTAAATATTAAAATCAAACACTGATTTCTAGGGTCTACTAAATTATATATTTTATTAAAAAAAATAGAAAACCATCATAACAATTGTTTCACCTGTTAAGGGCATTATAAAACTACTGTAGTTAGACAAAGTAGTTTGATAATGCCTTAACAATGTGAGATAATTGTCACAATATTTATTTTGTTTTTTAATAAATTTTTATTTTGAATTTTTTTTTTAAATAAAATAAACATTAAGTAGACTGTAAAAAATCAGTGGTTAATGTTAATATTTGAAAATAAAGTATGAAGTTATACAAATTAAATACTTAATCAGTAAATAATATTTATTTTTAATTATAAATTGAAAAAAATCATTAATTATATACGAAAAATGGTATTTATCATAATTTTCTCTTAACATAAGAATTACCTTTTTCTGGATTTCTAATCTATTGTAAAGAGACATAATCTGAATTTCCACTAACACTCTATCCCTAAGACATTAATTACATTACGCTACTATCTTAACGCAAATATCTAAACATAAAATGCAAAATGTAAAAAAACCTAGATTGTATGTTTTTAAAGCGTCCAAGACGTGATTTTTTATGAAAATGGCGCTCGATAAACTAGCTGTTATGATTTTATACGTAAACGTAATATGCAATGTAAGATACTGCAATATAAGTTTTATTATTTGAACGAAACCTGGAAATCAAATCATTTATATGGCTCATGACTTATAATTGGCAGTTTCAAGTGATTGCGTTTTTCACTTGTAAAACGTTTATGACTTAACATTCAAACCATTTGAGCATGGCAAATGTTAAATTTTATATTTATTTTAAATCTAACAAAGATTTTTTGAGTCTACTAAGTTGCATTTTATTAATAAAAACACAAAAAATTCATACTGTGACAATTGTTTCGTCTAGTTATGGCATTTTCAAACGAATGTCTGTCATAACTAGGCGAAACAATTGTCACAATATTCATTTTTAATGTTTTTTTGCTAATAAAATACAACTTGGTAGACTCAAAAATTTTATTAAAAATTAATATACAAATTAAAAATGCAAATGGTACTTACTAATCTCATCTTTGTTGAAAAATCAATGGTTATATTTTTATATTGAAACCCAAATGGTTATAAAAGTATATCTGGGTTTTTAGTACATACATAACATGAACTTGGAAATCGAACTAATTGGGCATGATTTGACAGACAGAATCATGATTAAATGCAAGAGATTACACTATTTTATCGATAGTAACTGGCTGATATATTAGTACCGACTATTAAACTGCACATCTTCATCTGATGTAGAGGTTGCCACATGTCATATCCAAACTCTAGAATATACTTTAAAGCACTGTAAACCGGCAGAGTGCTGCCCTTGTAACATTTTAAAAGCTTTTGATAAATTTTAGACCATGAACCACTTTCTAAGAGGAAAAATCAGATCACTGCACTTTTTTATTCCTTTGTGCAAACTGTTGATACGCTTGTAGGTACTATCAGTAGCAAAGAAACTTCAATCAAATGACCTAAGAAGTATCAATCTGAGAACGCCTTTACAGAAAGCAATGAGACAATTCTAAAGACGAGTAATATTGAAAGTAAGTTACTAATAATAATGATTTGTTCTACTTTTTTATGAAAATACTTGTAGTTATAGAAACTAGTTGTATTTATAATAATAAAACTAAAAGTAGTTTAAAACAAGTGTTGTATTTTTATTTTGAATGACTGTGTTTTTGCTGAGAATAACATAACATTAACTATCTTTAACTCTTAATCTCTTAGCAAATTTCACCACGAATGTTCGTTTATATTGATTTTAAAGTAAAAAAATAAGATTAATGAAACAGCTAGAAAAAATCAAACTTAAATTGATTTGTGCGTGCTAATTTTTTACAGTGATCCCTGTAGCGTAATTTGTTCTAATTCGTTCAGAAGAGCACCCGTTGAGATTCCAAAAGGCGGGTTTGTATCAAATAATTATATTATACTTAATTGAAATTTGATCCCGTTATTTAATCTCTAGATTCTCAAATTATAACTTGATGGATAATATTAATTAAAAACCAAATTAAAATTGATGTTTAATTAGTACGTTAAGCATTTAATTAAAAAAAAATGTTTGCCCTTTGGATTAAATCTCTTTGTTGTGTAAATACTTTATTTTCTTCAATTAATTTTTAAATAATTCTCAATTTTATACATCTTTAAACGTGTCACTGGTGTGTAATTTAAAAAAAAAAGTAAAGATAATTTTAATAAGGGTATGACAATAGCCATTAGCGATCGAAAAAAAAGAAACTAATAATGACTTCATTAAAATAAGTCGTTTTTTAGTTAATCACAAAAATCACTACAAAAATTGGTTGCATTTTTCTTATTTTCTTTATTTATAAAATTGTAGGTACTTGACAAATTGACCTTAAAAATTAAAGGTAAAAAAAATATAAACCGAAAAAAAAACAAATACCATAGCAATCAGGTAATCGATCATGACAAATTGACAACAAAAACTAAAGCTGAAAAAAATAAAAACCGAAAAAAGTACAGAACCCCATAGAAATCGTGTAATCTATTTCTCTAGTTACCATGAGTCATACCTGTGAAATGTGATATACCGCTTACACTAGTTAACTAGTTAGCACGTACTCATAGGTCACAAAGGCTTTCATTAATTAACTCAAGAACGTTAGAAACCGACTTTCTCGAGAAACTTTGCTTTTTAAAATTCACGACGCGTAATTCTGCGCCAAGAGGAAAGTTGAACTCGCCATTATCTACGTTGCATTATTTTTAAGTTATGAAAATTGCTTAAGCTGAAATAAAATAGCGAATAATCAATTTATTTTACTTGAAAATGCCGAAGGTATTTTAAAATGAAATTTTATTATGACTCCAATTATCTTCCGATAGTGAATAAGCCAATTTTTATTTGATCGTCAATTACATCAAGGTGAGATAATCAAGGAGTCATAGGAGTGGATTGTGTTTGATTAGATATGTATCGTTCACTCCTTTCAACAACGTCATACAACAAAAAACTTGATTTTTCAGGAGATCGTTTTCATAGTTTAAGAATATTATAAAATGTATTTAAAATAAATATCAAGCCACTTATTGAACTTTTTACTGTATAACAGATCTTTTGAAGTAAAACCTGAAGGTTTTTTCTCCTTTCGAAAAATATTTAGCGTATTTCAAAAAATAATTAACAATACCTATTCTTGAAAATATAAAAACAACACTTTCTGCCCTGTAGCGGGTAAATATTAGGTTAAAAATATGCCACTTTTGCTGGGATATAGTACATTTTCTGGACATTCCGAAAACATGCAAAACTAAAAATTGACGGTTTTTGATATATGACGTTGTGGAAAGGAGTGAGCGATATGACTTAAGTGTAAGAACTCAGACAGATATTACTGGTATACTTGTATGTGAAAGAAAATGGATAAAGAATAGTAGGTAAGGAAATAAAAATAGCAGCAATATTGATGGTTGCATTATTGAACATAATAGTATTAGCTTGTGTTATTGAAGTCAGCATATCAAATAATTATTGTTGTGCACCTTATTCAAAATAATATTTCTTTATAATGTAAATGAACGACTCCTCATGGGTTTTGCCTAGTCAGACGTTCATCAAAAAATAAAACATGTTCACCCATTAAAACTAAAAAAAAAAAAAAATATTTAAGCAAATAAAATATACAAAATATTCCGACTGCATTAACATTTACAAATTATTGAACAAAGATTTTTTAACGAAAAAACTTTGCAATGTAAAAGAATGGGAAAGAATGTGTTTATGTAAAAATGTATTTTTTTTACTCAATTTGTTATTTTTACCATACTTCAAAAGTATGTGTAACATTTACTGAAGCCTTTGGTATTAATTAAAGTATGATTTTTTAATGTCTTGACTCATAAAAGTATGACAAAGTACAGCAGTCGCGTGAGGCTATCGCGGTTGAATAAGTAAAAAGGTCATATGTCCATTTTAATATTTATTTTTACGATTCGGTCGTTTTGATACGATTTGATGAATAATTGATGATTATTTGCTACGGTAAAATGCCCACAGGGTCAATCCCAAAAATGCACGCCATCGACATTTTAAATGTTAATGACTGTAGTTTAAATAATACAAAAAAGGTATTTTCAGCAAGGGATTATTCAATGATAAAAAAATATTATTTAATTACAAGAATTGTGTAGAAATAAATGATAAAAATCCTGATTATCACAATGTCAATTTTCTATTGAAATTTTAATAAGACATGTTGAAATTATGCTTGTCAATATCAATTATTTTTTAATGTATTTCGAGATATGTGAATATCATTATATCAGTAAGTATAAATTCATATGTTTTTTTTGAAAAATTGAGTTATTTACGTTATAATATGATTTGCGTTAAACATCGTGAAAAGAAATTACTCTCATCGATTTATTCGGCAGTCACTTTGTTGTAATATGTAACAATTTTTCATTTAAATTTAAATTTAAATTTATTGTGACACTTTTTGCAGTACATTTCGACGCGGAACGTATCAAAACATGTTTCACAATGAATTTTAATAAAAAAGTGGTATTTGAAATTTTAGATTTTTTCACTAGTTTTAATAATTTTTATTTTTTTAACTCAAAATCTTTCTTCTCTATATTCCTTTTAATTTTACACATAAATGAATTAAAATTTCGATAATTGTTTGTTCAAAATCTAAAAATATTGTCGGAGTGCTTTGAATTTTTGACACGATGTTTCATTCGAATACGTGCGTAAAAATATGTGGCGAATGTAGTTAGAAAATAGAATAGAGGAAGACCGAGTAAATGTTGGCATGATCAAGTGTCACCATGAAGTGCTAAAACTTTGTTGTAATTAAATAAAATATAACGACTCATACAGCAAAGTGGCACAAAATAAATCAGCGTTTTATGTCAACCATATTTGAGATTTGTGTACTAAAAAACTGCAATATACAAAAAAATTTAGAGTGACTCAAAATTAATCATCCAATTTTGTTTTTGAATGACTTTTTAACTAAATAATAAATAAAAAATTGAGTGAAATCAAAAATGTTTCTTTGGATCTTTACAAATTTTTCTGTTAAGTGGAAAAAACGATATCCGTCAAGTGGCTGCCATCAGTGTTAATACAGATTTGTGCCCGTTTTATCGATTTGTGTGTAAACTGCAGCTGTTTAGTTCACAAATGTCAAATATGATTGACATACAACGCCATTTGCAAAAATTATAGCATCTTTCAATATGGTGATTAATTTTGCGCCACCCTGTAGATATATATATATAATTTTATTCACTTTTATTTTTAGCACGGCCAAACTCCATACCGTGTTAAATCAACCAAAGATTTTTCCGAATCAATAATTCCGCTTTCTGCACAGTATTCAAAATATCCATATCTGCAGATTGGAAAACATAGAATTCTCCATGCCCGACCTTTGAAATCTAACGGTTGGCTGAACTGCATACAGAATGCAATGCGCAGAGCCTTCACGGAACACGTTTGTATTAACCCGTTATGTGCATTGTGCACTCTGCGCAACATCCATATTTAACTAGTTTTGGGCTTATATCGGCTTTCCAGGGTGAAATTTGTGTAACTAAATAAGGAATTATATATGATATGGGTATACCACTTACTAAATTAGTTCTGGTGGGCTTTGTATTTTCATAACCCTTTAGATTAATTTCTAAAATAAAACTTTACAAAATCATTCCAGAATTATCAATTTTCTTAATAATTTCACAAAAATATTCAACAAACTGAACTTTTTGGTAATGCAATGAAAACGTTAAGAATAACCTGTAAAATGTTTAATTTTTCAATCAAAAATTTAATAAAAATGGATGGTCACAAGTAACAAATTAAATAAAAATATACATGTATTAACATATAAATAATGTTTTTACCTGTAAATTCCTCTATTTTATTTCTATCACAATCAATTTCTCCAGTGAACATCACTTATTTGATGGTCACCTCGACAAACTATTAAACATAAAATTATTGTGGCTCGTCAAAGCTCTTATTTATTATATTGAAATAATATTTTGATGAACATAATATTAAATGGGATATTCTGATATATATTTCGTATTTCTGAGGATTTTGGTCTACCAACAACTTTTAGATGTAAAAATTCCAAAAAGTTCACGAAGGGACTTGTTTTTAATTTCAATATCTGCACAGTACTTATGTATTGAAGAAAAGTTATCTTAGTCGTTAATTGTATGAAAACGAAGTGATCAGCTCTCCGCTTCTTTTACCAGCACTTGGTAGTATTAAAATAAAGAATAAGAATGATTAACGCCCGTATTTGTTTTGATGCCCCTGGGAATTAAACCCGTGATCTCCGGTATATAAGCTAATAATAAAAATAATAACTCACTTGCCAATACACAACATTGCATTTAAAGATAGTAAAAAATATCACAATGAATACATAAAGCCATTTATATATTATTCACTGTATTAAATATATATTTTTTAATAATATATAATGAGTTATTTTAAGGTTATTTACACTAGTTATTAAATAAACCTATGATTGAAAGCTAAAGCTTAATCACATTACATTCATGAATTTGTGATCAAGATAATACTAAGTCGATACGATACAGTGCTCTTTGCATCATTGGGTGTGGAGAAGAGTGAAGAGAAATAGATTTTTAAATATCTTATTATAAGTTTTCAATTGTTCAAAGTGAATGCAGGTCTTTAAACTTTATCAAATAGTGTATATTCCTTTATACAATTTTTCCCCTGTGATAGCGGTTTAAAAGTAGAATAAAATTAGGCTGCATTGAAATTCCTTCATGAATTTATATTAGGGATGTAAATAGGAATTCCCAACAGGAAGGTACTGTTATTTCAGCGTACAAATTTTCATAAAAGATTTTTCCACATATGGCATTCAAGGATCATATTAGGCATAACAATATTACGTTTTTCAAATGTAAATGTTACATACTTACATACAGTTTGTGTTTTCACCGTTTGCTTATACGCAAATAAAACGAAACTTGTAATAAAATAAATTGCACTTTTGTTATCTTGAAACAAACACAATATTTTATTTACGTTTTCTCTTGAAAAAAGGTTTACGTTTTTTGTTATTTTAAAATGAATAACCCGCAAAGCATCTAGTAGAAGAGCATTCTGTGCAGGTAGGATAGTTAGATAAGGGAAGGTTAATGTGAAAAAACTTTTGAAAATGTCTTCTTTCTCTGTTTCAATTATTTTCAAATGCGATAATCAAATCGTAATAATTTTATTTTTATGACTTGATATAGGAATGATTTTCCGAAATCGATAGTCACGAAAAAGTATTTATAAAAGTGGTATTACACAAAGCAAACAATGGATGATAAGGATATCTACAAAAATTTATTATATATTTTTTATATATATTTATTTTTTTATATTTATTCATATATTTTCTAACGTATATTTTTTCTCCATTTCCATATCATTCTATCAGAAATTTTCTTCAATCTAACTTCCTTATATTTTATCACTTTTATATTTTAAAATGTATAATAAAAGCTCGAAAATTCTCAAATTTTTATGGTAAAATATTATATTTAGGTTTTTACACTATAGTCATAAAATGATGCTGGATTTTCTTTTTTCATACTTTGTAAAGTAAAACGAGTGAAGCTTCGCTATCCTCGCAATAATTACAACATATATCTGGTTTTACACTTCAATAAATGCGATTTATGGTTTTCGGACATCGCTCATCGATATATGATTTAAAGATTTATACCCGACAGAGCTTTATTTGTATTCTTCTCATATATAAGAATTTTCATCATTTTTCCAGTGTCGAATTTACCTTAAACTTTTTCCAGATAAAATATTAAAAATACTTTCTCGCAGATGAAGCAGTTTAAGGGAAGAGAATATGAAGTCTTCAGGTATTAATAGGACTCAAACTGTCATCAAAATACTTGTGTTATGTACCCTACACCAGTGTTCCTCAAACTTTTTCTGTTCAAGGTACACCTGCCAAATAAAGAAATTTCAGAGGGACACCAAAGAAAAAAAATGTTTATCAAAAACAGATTTATTATTAAAATTAATAAATTACGAAAACATTTAAAACATATTTTATTAAATTAGAAATGCTGCCTGCTTCACTCAGCGATCAGAATTAGGAGCAATAGTTTTATACTCTCCTTATCATCCATTGTTTACTCTGTAATACCACTTTTATAAACACTTATTCGGGTGATGTGTCTTTAAAAGTGGTTTTACTCTAACTAAACAATGGATGATAAAAAGAGTATTTTATTACCTAACCACAAATTTATCCATGCTTTTAATATAAAAAATACAATAGTTTTATCTTTACAAAACTAGACTTTTTTTCGCGCACACACAACAACTAATACCACACGCGCACACACAACAACTAATACCACACGCGCACACACAACAACTAATACCACACGCGCACACACAACAACTAATACCACACGCGCACACACAACAACTAATACCACACGCGCACACACAACAACTAATACCACACGCGCACACACAACAACTAATACCACACGCGCACACACAACAACTAATACCACACGCGCACACACAACAACTAATACCACACGCGCACACACAACAACTAATCACCACGGTTCCGCGGCACACATTTTGCGGAACACTACCCTACACCATTACATTTATGTGTTTATGAAAATCTAAATCACTGATTTTTATAAACATTAAATTTTTTGCATAAGTGCTCAAGAGACAACAGATTGAAAAGATAATAAAGGAAGCTTCCAGCACCCGATTCATCCGTCATATTTTTTATTTGTAAAAGTGCAGAGTTAAAAAAAAAACTTAACTAAGTTATCTTTTACAAAGTTTACGTTCAACTAATGTAAGGCATGTTAAAAAAAAATTTTGACATCTCATTAAAGATGAAGAAGAATATGGAAGTTTGGGCATTTACGGGGCTGACGACTGTATAAGCTGGTTTAAGTGATCACTCTACACACGTGCAACATTCACCAATTCTACCCATTATTGACAACCACATTACTCAAATTCAAATTGTCAAAAAATAATATGAAAATTAACTTCTGTAATTGGAGATAATCCAAATTTTGTGAACAAGTATTTGGACACACTCAAAATGTTGTTGAAAAAAATACTTCAATCCGAGAGTTACGATTTGTAGATACATTTCATAAATGAATTCATTTCTAAGCTGGAAGCTTAGACCTGAGTGCTTACGCTAACAATGATATTAGGCGGCAAAATATGGAATATGATCATTTAAAAAAAGTGTGAGAGTAAAGTGGACGCCATTTAAATGCACGATGTCTTTAACGAACATATGGAAAAAAACGCTATGTATGACGGGATAATTATAAATATT
>NW_028281439.1:25000-55000 GCF_059751285.1 Brachycentrus maculatus
ATTCGCTGAATCACGTTTTATTACACTGATAATATACACACATATAAATTTGATTAAATATATTATTTGTGTTTATAATTTTAAACTATTACTATAAAATATAGAAGTTAATAATTTTACAAATAATCTAATTTTTTAAATATATTTTCTCTTCTTTAACTTTATTTACTTTTTATTTTATTATAAGTATAAAATAATAAGGTTGTTCTCAGGTTATTGGAGAATAAAATGTACTTTAATCGTAAAAAATGGTTTTATGATTTTTTTTTAATTTTTCAGTTTATCAAAATAAAAATAAAAATATTACTAAAATTATTTTCCGTTTTATTATTAATTTCATATGATGAAATTTCTTCTTCTTCTTCTTCTTTTTGTAGATCCTAGGGATTTGTTTGTGCCTCCGCATGTCGCTCTTGGGATGTCGACTCCCAGCTGTCTTCAGGGTTGCCTTGGAGGGCGATACGTGGAAGTCTGTCTTCTGAAATTGTGTTTATATGTTCCTTCCAGTATCGCCTTCGTTGTCGTCCACACCTCACGATATCCTTCGTCTTAAAAATGCTTCGAATGTCAGTATTTCTTACTCGGTCTCGCAATGTGCTTCTGGTTATGAATCGGAGAGTCTTTATCTCGGAGGTTCGAAGTCGAGATTTTGTTCTGGAAGTATCTGCTCTTGCCTCAATTCCATAAATGGCTATTGTTCGAACACATGATTTGTATATTTTCATTTTATTTTCTATTCTCATGTGTTTGTTCCTTCACAACGAGTCTCTGAGGCATCCCGATATAACTGCAGCCTTGTTTATTTGTTTCTGAGTATCGCCGTATAGATCATGGTAGCTACTGATGTCGACTCCAAAATATTTGAATTTCATCAACTGTTGAACAGGTGATGAAATTATTATAAAAAATACATTCGTGCTACTATCTGTGTTTCATATCATAAAAATGTATAAAAAGTCAAAACAACAAACGGATTTTATAAATCCAATATTAAACAAAACATGTACATATATGAAAATTTGTACTTGTTGAATGAAAAACGTGAATGATGAAAAAAAAAACGCATCATTATCCTAACGGTTTTTTAAAATCATTGAATATTTTATGCCTGCTACCAGGAATGTACATAAAATAATATTTTTTTGGTATATTTTATATTTTCACTGTATTTTCAAACCCTAATTTTCAATTGATTCAATGGTTATCAAATTCGCAACGTACGGACGTTAATATAAAGCCAATTTACACATCTTATGAGTTAGGAGCTTTGCAAGCACACGAATAAGCTTGTTGAATACGATGTATTATGTATGATAAAGCAGTAAGCCTGTTATTATAACACGTAACGAGTAAATGTATATATATATATGTGTATATATATATATATATATATATATATATATATATATATATATATATATATATATATATATATATATATATATATATATATATATATATATATATATATATATATATATATATATATATATATATATATATATATATATATATATATATATATATATATATATATATATATATATATATATATATATATATATATATATATATATATATATATATATATATATATATATATATATATATATATATATATATATATATATATATATATATATATATATATATATATATATATATATATATATATATATATATATATATATATATATATATATATATATATATATATATATATATATATATATATATATATATATATATATATATATATATATATATATATATATATATATATATATATATATATATATATATATATATATATATATATATATATATATATATATATATATATATATATATATATATATATATATATATATATATATATATATATATATATATATATATATATATATATATATATATATATATATATATATATATATATATATATATATATATATATATATATATATATATATATATATATATATATATATATATATATATATATATATATATATATATATATATATATATATATATATATATATATATATATATATATATATATATATATATATATATATATATATATATATATATATATATATATATATATATATATATATAAACATATATGTATATATATATATATATATATATATATATATACATAAACATAGAAATTATTTTTACGTGTTATAAAATGCAACACACGATGTTTGTTTTTTCAATTTGAGCACCACTTTTCATTTAAAATATCAAGATAAGTTTGTTAGAAGGTGAACGAAATAATTTTAATCTAACTAAGTAAGAAAATATTGCGTTTTACACAGATAAACAAAGAGGTTTATGGCTTTTGAAATATTATATTTGTACAACACTTTGTGCTCGTATATTGCAACTGCTTACTTTTGGAAATGGAAATTATTTTCCACTGATATTTCGTATAAAAAATTTGTTTAATTTTATGTGGAAAATATTTCTTCTCGTTCAAATTTTTTTATCATAATTTTACAATGTTTAACTTGTCATCAATATATCTGTTTTGATGAAACTTTTATTTTTTGTTTGTTCCAAATCTTAAAACCTTGTATATTTGTTGCTAAGCAATTACAGATGTAACAGCTGACGGGTATTTTTAAAACACATTTTTTATTGCGATTGCAGCGCCATCTGTTGAACATAACAGCAATACGCGCTAAACCAAACATTGCTTATGGCAAACAGCTTTTTTACTTAAAGTTGCTGTCACTAATTATTTTCAAATTTTCATTGTTTTACAAGGAAAGTAATATTAAACGTTAAATATGTAAAACAGACTAAGCCAAAGCAACGCGTGGCCGGGTACAGCTACTAAGAAATAAAACAGCTTTTTTCACTTGTTTTATTTGCAGCAACCGGGTTAGGGTATAACTGATATCACGAGACTGATAAAGTAAACAAAATGTTATGCTGCGTAAAAATAAAAATAAAACACGCTGGAGTTGAGAACCATACCCTGACATACTAATTTGAGTAAACAAATTTTAAAAAAAATAAGTGTCTTATTATTTTTGACCAAGGGGGGGTTTCATATATATTTGTAACTTTTTTTTTGTGTCAAGTATTTGTTTTTTTTGTATATATTATGTACTCTCACTCCTATGCGATGCTATGTTTCCTTGAATTTTAAAATACGAATAACTAAAGAATGACCAAAAAATATATATATGGTTATTGTGAACGGGAGAAAAGAATGAGAATGGGTTGAAAAAGAATTGGCACAACCAGATCAATCAGAACCTTACATCTGGTGGAGTCAAAAGTCAACGTAATCATAGGGCATATATCATATCATTTGTCAGGACAGAAGAGTGTAGCGTTCCACCCTCTCTGCTTATCCTTGCAGGAAAATGGCGTGAAGGTAGTAGAAGTAATAGTTGTTTATATATCAATCCGATGTGATACGCCCTGAGCTTAATCTTCGTGAACAAAGGGGAGGAATAAATTTGAATAGATGTAGATTACGCCAGTGAAGGAAGAAGGACATTAGTATTTTGACGTGATAAGAGTCAAAGGAGTATTGTTGTACTCAAAGTTGCATACCTGTAGTGCTTTAAGCATGTGTAAATAGGACAAACTACTACAAGTCCTCCGAAAACATTATTTTAGGATTAAACAAATCCAGTTAAATCAATTTTATGTTGAAAATACCTATTTATTTATTGATTTGGCGTTTAATTTGTAGAACTTCATTTTAATTTATGTATTATTTTTAAATCAAACATAGGTTTTTTGAGTCTACAAAGTTGTATTTTATTAACAAAAACACATAAAAAAAAATAATATTTTGACAAATGTTTCACCTAGTTATGGCATTTTCTAACCAAACTGCCATAACTAGTCAAAACAATTGTCACAGTATTAATTTTTAATGTGTTTTTGTTAATAAAATACAACTTTGTAGACTCGAAAAATTTGTGTTTGATTTAAAATTAAAACATAAATTGAAAATACTTTTTTTATAACGTTTCAGCCGGTTTTGATGTTAGCCCCCTAATAGTTGCTAAAAAGTAGACAAATAATTAATTTTGACACATATTGACAGATAAACCCAGAAAAAAATAGTTTTTTTATATAAACAGCCTTGAATGTTTAATCAATTGATTTTATTATAAAGTATTTTACCCTAATTATAACTTGAGGTAAAGTAATTTCGATTTTTTTAAAATACAGTACATATTTCATAAATAATATTGATTAAAATTAATGATGAACTGAAAAAATTACAAGGAATGAATTTGAAATTTTTATTTAAAAAAAAAAATGTTAATTAAGTACTATTGAAAATTTTGCCATCGACCAGTCGAGATTAAATGTATGAAACAACGCCCCAAGGAAAACGTTGGAGGGATCAGTATAAACATTTCGACCGGAAATTGAAAACTACAAAAGCTTTCACGCTGTTTCAGGTTCCTGAAAAATATAATCTTATTGCATGTCTGCATGAATGAAAGTATGCTCTTTGAAGCTTGGATTTGATACAAACTTTTATTTGTTTTAAATGTGCTGTCGAAGGAAATATACAACAAACATATACCTACATATGGTTTGTATATGTATTTTTTAAATATATGTTCACGTTATTTTAATGAGTTTACTTAAATAAATTTATGATTTTTTTGAATTATCTAACGCTCAAGTGACTCTAAAATGTATTTATGGCTTGTGCAACACCGCTTATCTTGACCCTACTTAGGCTTCAACTTGATAAATTTTTCGACCTTACCTACGAGTGAATTTATTCTGTATGTTTAAAGTTACTATAATTTCATGTAATTCACGAGTAAAAATTTAAGGCTCGCTTTTAATTAATGACAAGCAATATAACAAAACGTATTATGTGAGTTATAATGAAATATTTTTTATAATTACAAAGTTTTCTTTCAAAAACAAATGAACGTAACTATTTCTTCTAATTTCATTTTTCTTCTTTCTTTCAGATGTGCGTACGCTCAAAATCATTAAAGATGAACGTCAAAATGTCAGTGCCGAATGACAATGTGGAGATAGCTACAAATTCCGGATATGGCAGCAATGATGAGACTACAAGTCTCTTGGTTCATACGCCATCGGTCACCGTCATCACGTCTGGTCCTACAGACAAGGAGAGCAATGGGCCATCGGTCAGTAATAAGCAAAATCCCTCCAAGCCCGTTCTCATGCGCCAAGACTGCACGGCGCGTTATCTTACTTCACCCCATCCCCAATTGTCAGGCAGTGGAGGCTTGGGAGGTAGTGAAGAGAGCGCGACATCTATAAGGATCGAGGAATCAAGCGCAAGATCTGTTCCCGATATCGAACTGCATTGCAGGCTTGATAATGTGGTTTGTAATACCCAAGAGAGGCCTCATATATTCACATCGCCAGTTATATCAGTTCCGGGAGGTTGCAGGCATAGAGCTTCCGCAAGCGGGTATCAGCTCATACCACACGCATACACTCGATGTCGAGGTTGCGACAGGCGGGCATCGACCACTCCAGTCTCGTCCATGCAACTGGGCAGATCGGTATCTAGAGAGAGCATAAGGTCAGCGTTGCATTATCAATGCGGCTGCAGCGCGATGCATTCCGCCGGGACGTGTCCTGCGATGTCGTCCATTCAACCCCCGACGGTTCTGTTGACGACCTCCCCTAGTTCGCGAATCATCCGGCAGAGCTCGCAGCCCGAGGCGAGCGCCATTACGTGTTGCGGCGGACATTGCGTGCACCAGCATCCACCTAGCGCCTCCCTGCGACAGCTGCGGGAACCGGGCGACGGTATCGCCGGCATAGCGGCCGACTCGCTACGTATCAACGGAGCTATGAGGCAGTTTAGACAGGTAATGGTTGTGTTCTGGGCTAAGTAGAAAAGCTTTCGGTATATTCTATGTCGAATAACTGTTTTGTGATTTCACAGATGGCAGTATAATGCGCACCAAAAAAGGTTCATGATATCAATCTTCAACGCGTTTTCTAAGACACACTGATTATGTTATTGTATTTTAATGAACAGTAATTGAAGATTTTACATATGTGTATTTATATATATATATATATATATATATATATATATATATATATATATATATATATATATATATATATATATATATATATATATATATATATATATATATATATATATATATATATATATATATATATATATATATATATATATATATATATATATATATATATATATATATATATATATATATATATATATATATATATATATATATATATATATATATATATATATATATATATATATATATATATATATATATATATATATATATATATATATATATATATATATATATATATATATATATATATATATATATATATATATTTATATATATAAATATAAATTCGTAGTTCAACAAGACACGCAATTAAACGAGGTATTCTTATTTATTTATCTTTGTTACTTCTAAGTTTTATAAGTGGCCCAAAGACGACCTCATGAAACTTTATATTATATACTAAGAGACTCGTTTTTAACGGTATACGTGCTACGTAATCCACACAACCTTTCTTTTTACTTTCCTTCGGGAAAAGTTAGCGTCTCTAATCTGATAAATAAGTGGCAGTATTTACTCCCAAGTCACCCTCATACATCCCCTGCAAAGTTTTACTTCTTCGTGTCTTAAACAGATGATAGTTTTAGCTCTTAGGTATGTGTATTTAAAGAAACTTTGAAGTTGACACCACTTGGAGCCGGAATTTCGATACTTAAGTAAATTAAGTTATCTGTAGTGAGAAAACTTTTTATCTAGAAATTGTTTGGCATAGAAAAATATTCAATTCAAAACATGATTAATTAAATGAAGTATATGTTAATGATACGTTTATTTTCATTAATTTTGTGGATTTTTTTCCAAGAGCTTGAAGTTAAGAATAAAAATTAATGAAAAATAAAGGAAATTAGCAATTAAAAGGTAGTTACCTACAAACATCATAAATTCGAGGATTCATATTGCACTAGAAAAAAAAATAAGCTAAAATTTCAAAGTTACATGGTTTTAGAAACAACATTTTTAGATTTTCTTAACATTTTTAAAAATTGAGATAATTAAATTGAAACATTTATTAAAAATAAAATAATGTAAAAACTTGCTGTTATATTATTTCACAGCATTTTTCGTTTGCTGAATTTATGATATTTTTCAAAGGGAGCATAAATTAGGACGCCCGAGAACCAAAACGACAGCAGTTTATTAAACCATTTTCGCTAAAGCTGTAATCTCAAAATAATAGAACTTTATCCAAGCTAATCTCAGTACATTCTGAGGGATGAAAATGTTTGCATTTGTAAGAAAAACCTTTGTTTTAAAATACCACGATTTACGCGAATCCAATTATTTTTTTTATGGCGACGATTCTCCTTTAAACTTAAAAGTAGAAATCATAATTAAAATAAAACACTTTAACAATGCAAAAATAATAAATAAAATTTAAACATCAATTTTATATAATATGAAACAAACTTTGTAAATAGTCTAATCTAATAATTATGATTTTACTGAATATCAAAAAATAATAATTAAATGAAAAGTCAACTATTTATTTCGATTTATGCCTATCATGCGTAATGATGGAAAATAAGTATAAAATATACAGTTTTTAAATATTTTCGCAAGGAAAACCGCTATTTAAAATTTAAAAGAATTACTTATTTCGTTTTGATCCATGAGAAAAAAATGATAAAATGTCGTCTTAATTTATAATTAATAATTACTTACAACATTTTTGTGAGCCCCGTAAATGCCCAGACTTCCATATTCTTCATCATCTTTGATGAGATGTCAGAAAATAATAATTACTTATTAATAAGACATTATTCACAAATTCAAAATCTCACGTTACTCAAAAAATTCTCAAAAAGCTTTCAATATGTTGTCGTTTATTGAATTGTTAATTTAACGATTAACAGGCGTAAAAAAATTAATAAACATTTATATTGTTACAAACTTACTTTACAATAGAACAACAAAAAGAGTTTAGAGCTTTGTATTTGGGTTCACATATCAATACAATGAATTATTGGTGGTAAAAATATTAACATCCCTTGTACCGTACTTCAAATAAAGTTAACAAGAAAGCTTTTACATAAATAACAAGGTTTATCTTTGACAATAAACATAAAAAGCTCTCCCTAATTCAAATGTAATCCGTGCGGGTTCAACTTGATTAAAAGTTGTAAAAATACCAAAACGTTTCAAGTACATAAATATTTATAATCGCACCCTGGAATCAAAGTTCAGCGTACTTTAACCATATTGTACAAAAAAGTCCTTTTGTTAAATAAAACATGGATTTTGGGAATATTTATAGGCACGTGTTGAATAAAGCTTCAATTCTGTAATAAAAAAAGTAAAAGCTACTTATCTTATCGACCATACGATTTTGCACGTATTTTCATATGACCGTTCTTAATTCACACACGTAAATTGAGAAAATGAGAAATAATGAATTTATGATATTAGCTAAGATAAAAAGTATTCTCAACGAATTTCAAACTTTTTGCAGAATTATTTTTTGAAAGTTAAATTTATTTCCGTATATGCGCGTATATATATTTATACATTTTATAAAAATTCTTCTTAAGTATAAACGTATTTTTTTTTACATTGCACACGTTCAATGGTCATTGTTTACTATTAACAAGATTTTTGACGTAATTTCGCGAAAAAATAGCTTGTTTTAACGTTGAGTTTTAACACAAAGGAGTTATCATCAGTATGTCGTCTTTCTGATGTAAAAGGTATATTAAATTAATCTTGTTGCTTTGAATAATTTGTGATCCGTACCGTTTGTCAGTCATAAAGTAACTTTAATGCACTACAATTTTTTATAACAACATGACTCAGTTTGATACTGTTTTTGCATAGAAATTTTCACTCAAGAATTACAGGAAATTAATTTGACATTGAACATAAGGTTTAAACCCACTCACACTAAGAAATTTGTACATATATTTTTTTGAATTGCAGTCTTATAAGGAATATGATAAAGGGTATTTATGTACAAGAGTCACTCAGACGTTGGACTATTCATTTAAAAAAAAATAAGGTGGAATTCTTTTCTTTTAAATTTGATAAACAATATTACTTACATAATATTTTTTACTTTACTATTATTTAATCTTCTTTTTCTATGCTCCAACCCAACTTGACATCTTTGTAGACTGTTAGAGTCAGCTCTCCTTGTCTTCATGTACACGATCCTTCATCATGTACAGCGTCGTCTAGATCATGCCTGCCAATCATGTTATTTTTCTGTAGCATCTATGAATTTGTTGGTCCTCCTCTAGATGTCTTTCGAGGAAGATCCATGATATATACTTATACTGATTAGGAGAGAAAGTCTTTTCATAGATTACAACTGGGCACTACAGTGAAGATTATGTAAGTATGTACATATGTATATAGTGAACGAAATCTCAGAAAAATATTCGTTCCCATATATTTCAATAGTATTTGTTTATGTTAATAATGGATGTCATGTGCATATGGATGTATTGGGCCTATACGTGTATGTATATGTTGTGTCGGTGTGTATGTGCAGATGTTGTGATGTATTTTCTCCCCAACAGGGCGTGCTACTGTGTCCTCAGACCTTGTCCCAGGCGCGGAGGTCCCGACTCAGAAGGGCCTTCACAGAAGCAACGGGAGATACGGTGTCTTACGTCAAAACGGTTCGAAAAATAGTCCTTTTGCAACTAGTGCAAGATTTGCCTTTGCCACGCTGTCGCATCCGGTCAAATGTGTTTTTCTGTTCAAGAATATCCTTGAGAAACTATTTTTCAACTGAAATTGTATATTTTCGTATAAAAAAGGAGTTTGCCAAAAAAGAACGAAAAAAACCATTCAAATTGAAGAGTTTTTTTTATAAGGGAATAAAAATAACATTTTTATCAAAAATATTTTTTTACATATTATTTTATAAGAAATTCAAAGTTAACCCTTCCATTTGAAATAGTGATAAAAAAAAGAAATATGTACTCAAAAATATTAAACGTAAAATAAACGATTATGATCCAATATCTACAAATAAGAAATTTGGGCCATTAGTAACATTGGTAGTAATTTTAGGTTATAAAATAGACTTCTAAATCACAAATAAACTCGGTTAAAATCTTAAAAGTAATAGACGAGTATGTTTTTAGTACTAGATTGATGATTTCATACAGACTATAGTAAAATTGATTAAATGGTGAGAAAATTGTGTAAAGATGATTTTTTCAATGATATTTCTGAACAAATAAAAACCCATTTTGAATAAATCGGATGTGATATTATAGTGATACAGCACACCCACCCGCAATGGCAGCGACACGAGCATTATATTATAATTTATTTTGTTTTGTTAATCATTCCTTTGTTATGTCCAATCCTTTGTCTTGTATTGTGTTGTGTGTGGTCGTAGATGATGCTTTGCTTCTAGTGCTTTACAAAAGAGCTTACCAATAAGGTGCTTTGTTAAAAAAGTTAAGACTTACATTTCAGACATTTATATTAAAAGTGTGGTAAACAAATCCTTGATGAATTATTTTCCTACCAGAATTTATTCCCGTATAAAAGCTAAAATAATAGATTAAAAACAAGATGTGCTGGCTAATATTTGCTATTTAAAATATATATATATATATATATATATATATATATATATAAGTATTTGTTTTTCGAAATTTCCGGTTAGGTAAAGGTAAATAATACTATTTTACTTAATTTCATCAGGCTCAATATTCTTAAGCAGATGTTTGTGCACTTTACAAACTATGTAACATTTTTATAACTGTAAATTTTGAAGCGAAATAAATATTTTTTCTTACAATTTATTAGAAAATTCAAATAAATCCGCTTAAAAAATATATTTTATTTTATTTATTATTGATAAAATTCACTCAAATTCAATGGGAATCATTTAACGACAGATTTATACTTTAATCAATCGTATTGCAAGTAAAATAAGTAAACAGTAATATTATATGTATATAAGTTAATAATTCTCAATATATTTTGATAATAATTTAAATGTTTGTATAAGACGAATCCGTGATTGATAATATTAATTTAAAATAATATTTCCACATAAAACCTCTTTTTTCCAATCCACTATTGAAAAAGAAAACTTGGATTTTTATGTTTCATACTGCTTAGTAAATCTTATTAATGAAAATATTGTTTTTAGTTTTATATTGTTTGGTAATTTTAAGAAATCGCCTAATTGAAGTTCTTCGCTTTAAAACTGAACAAGCGATGTAGATAATTTTTCTATGACCACACATAGCATGTATTAGAATATCACTGATGACATAGTTATCACTATACATAACAAAGCAATTTTATTCCAACCTGATATATGCTTTTTTACCAGTATTTCAGGATTTTTCAGGCAACCTTTACGCCGTAGTGCCCTTAATTTTTATTTTGTTATTTATGAAGATTTTTACCATGCACTCATTTTTTTCAGATGACGCTAAAATACAAAATTATTTGTAACACGTGTTTAAGATAATTTTGCAATATTTTTTAATCGCGATAAATAAAAATGAGAAAATAATTATGAAATATTTTATGTTAAACCTTTTTTGAGTATTGTTGATAATGTTTGTTCTCATGCTATTAAAAGCTTCATTTTGACAACAATAATTCTTGAAAAGATTTTGCTGGATTGGTTATTTAACTTTTGCTTTAAATTCTTGTAAATTATAGTTTGCTTATATAACACGTAATTCAAAGTACACAAAAAAATAAGCATCAAGAGATTTTCGCAAAAAGGTAAGTCCTTAATTTATATATTTATCTTACAACTTGTCAATGTTTAAGGTTTATCATAACTTTAAGTCGTTGTTTATTTTCTGTAAGTATTATATATGGAACGAGAACAGCAAAAAAATTATGAATTGAACAAATCGCATACGAATTTAGTGTTTTAAAAATTACTATTAAAAAAAATGGCATTGGTGATGATTTTCGAATAAAACTTTATACATAATTAACTTAGCCCGTTTATTATTATTTTATTATGAACTTGTTCTCTAATTGATTAATTATGTAGGTTGACCTAGTTACTAAAAGAAACCGTGTTGAATAATTTTTCATAATTGCTATATTCGTTACTCCTGGAATTTAAGAAAAAGTTAAAAGATATAATTAAAACACTTGTTTTGTCTGATTTCTTGGCAATTTGACCTGGTTTTCATTTAAAAATGCAAAATATTCAAACAACACGGTATGGAATTAAGACCCAAACTCAGCGCAGTCAATATAAATGCTAATGAGACTCAAACAAAGGTGAGAGCGAAAGATAATTTTGTTCTGATCGTGGTAACAAAATTATTAATTTTAATATTATTAAATATTTCTACCAGCACACACCTGCATTAAAATTAAGTATAAAATTTCTTTAAGCGATTTTGAATCATTATGTTAAATTTTTTAATTATCTGAATTCTATGTAGTTTGTAGCACAGAAGTAAAAAAATCTTTTATTATTATTCTAGATAGAGGTTTTGTACAAAAATAAAATATATAAAAGCTCAATTTAATAATAATAAATCTGCACTGCCGAAACACCATAGTAGCTCATGTTACTATCGATACATACATATTTATTATTTCCATAAATCTACAAAGGTATCATTACCATAATAATTAGCTCATACAGTGAAAACACGATGAAAATGTTCTCGGTCAGTGCATATTACTTATTAAATTTATTATTATTCCTCGAAGTGAAGAGTTTAAGACTCTAAGGTTCGAATGGTATACTCGTATACGAGTATATACATTTTTTTAAATATTTTTCGGCAGCGGTGATAATGAATGAAAGTAAGCGAAATTATCATTCACTTTTATTATGACGCTCTATAAATACGAATACTTATAAAATATAAATAACACGCCAATTTCTTTTAAAATGACAATAGTTTTTTACTATAACTTAATTATAATGTCTACCGGTTTAACTGGATAGAGGAATGATTAGATTCGAAACAGGTAGATGTTATAATTAAGCTTTAATAAAATATTTATAGTGATTTTAAAAGAAAGTTACATTTTAATTTTAAAAATAGAAAATCACAAAGTTAGTGCTTCAAATATAGATTATACTTATGGAATATTTCGATATATATAAATTGGGTACAGAATAAATGTATTTTAATGAAAGAAAGCGAATTGATTAATTTTATTTCTTATGACATTCCTCAAACGAATACTTTTAGGATGTTTAATAATAATAATAAAAATGACAATACATTTTAATTGCAGCTTAACTAAGTGGTGGGTGCAATAATTAGTCAGCCATATATGTTTTACAATTTAAAAATAAAAGAAATTAAAAATACAATAATTAACGAATAAAATATTAAGAAATAAAGAATAGAACCGCGAAAGAAAAAATAAAAAATGTAGAGATGTAGTAGATGAAGATCAGCTCGCTGGCAAATATGTCTAGTATTTACTTTTTGCTTTTTGCTTAGGACTTCTATCATTTTTAATTATTTCGGTTGTGGTGTTAATGTATGGAAGTAAGTTAAATAATCCGTCATATTTCTTATGGCGCTCAAGGTTCGCCAATGTCATGGTTACAAAGCGATAAGAAGGATCCGCTCTGAGGGTTGTTTTGTATATTTTCTATTACATCCCCTCCCTACTGGAATAAATGACCTCGTTAGGCAGAGACTCTCGGCACATTTGTCAACATTTAGTTGACGAGTATTTACGCCTTCTAAAAGAAATGTTAAGCCACTACTTTATAAAAAAAATGGGCCGAAAGGAAGCGAAATCTAGAAATTTTGGTGATTTACGAGATTAATGTAACTCGGCCGAAATAAAAGAGTGATTCCACATTCGCTCGACATATTCATTGTTACACTCTACAAGATGACACATATTTTTTTACTTACTTGCTAACTAACCATCACGCCGCATACCCGCAGGGGTAGGCAAAGAGAATAGAACGTCATACCACCCTGTCTTTGCATCCATATTCATGCATTTTCTCTTGCATATTTTAATTTTAATATAAATACGATTTTTATTTATTTATTAAATCCGCCTCCTAATGTTTTGGTCAGTCCTAGTGTAATGGTCAGCACGCTCGGCTACCGTTCTGGAGGTCCCGGGTTCGATTCCCAAGGGGGTATAATAAATAAAAGTGATTTTTTCACTCTAATATTTATTCAATATTACCCTGGTCTGGTACCTGAAGCGGAGGGCTGATCACCTTTCCTTCATGTGTAAACGTTCAAGAGAACACTGCGTTTATATAACGCAGTGCCCTATGCACCATTGGGTAGCGGATAAGGGTTTTATTATTATTATATTAAATATTACAACAAAGTTTTTTTTTTAATTAATTTTTAACAAGTTATTAATTAAAAAAAAACGACATTCATGTAAAAATGTAATTTGATAATTTTTCACCATTTTGTTGTCTTTAATATCAAATTTTAATTTAATGAATGCAATATTTCAATTTCTGTTGGAATTGTTTGGCAATTTTGGCATTGTGAGGTCATTTTGATATGTCGAAAATGAACTTTTCTTTAGATTCAAATACTTTTCACCATTAAATAGTTGAAATATTGCTGTTTTTTAAAACGATTTCTTCTTTTTAGACTTGGAATGTTGAAAATATCTAAAGATTTTTATCGTGACAAAGGTTTTGCCTACATTAAAGGTCATGGTGTCAGAAATATTTTGGAATTTTTTTCTCTTAATTACTTGACGGTATTTTTCTTTTTTAAACACGGATAAAGCTGACTGAAGGGAAAACTCACTCCGGTTCATAGATAATGAGGTCACAGTTTTTCCTTCAACCTAATTTTATTTTCATAATATCATTTTACATAAAATTAAGCTAAAGGAGGCTATATATCAACACGCTTTAAAGAATGTCGCACTTTTAAAAAGCTTTTTCTAAATGTATATAAGATTCTTTACGAGTTATTTTACATACTAGGCACTTACGAAAATATAATTTTCAATTTGAATTCATCTTTTATTTTGACCGATTCACAAAATTTCGAGTCTAATATTTTCTCACAAATCTTCAATTTGTTAATTTGTGAGTACTTATTTACAAAATAACCAGATCTCGATATTCATCACATCTTTGTTGAGATATCAATTTTAATTAATTTTTTATTTAAATTTTATTGATTTGTTACTTCTTGCGTTTGGACCAGATGTCATTTTTTATAGATTTTTCAATTAAACTTAAACAAATAAATAACTGACACAAATGTAGAGCTCAGTGAGTTCATTAAAAGTTTATTGAATTAAAAATGACATTTGTGCATGTAAGTGCACATGTAAAATTTTGTCAAAATTTTCTGATAGGCAAGTATGTTAATTTTTTGTATTTTAAAATAACACTTTTATTCTAGTTCTACTTATAATACCTATACCCTTATACCCTTTACTATGACCTAAATTATATTGTATACCCACGCACAGGCCATGCCTTTGTGGGATCTTTTTTCGGATTTATATTTGATTCATATTTTTTTTGTATTTGAATTTATGTCATGTTTGTATAATGCAAAAGAATTTGAAATAAAGAAAAAAATAATAAATGAAATAAAAAATAAACCGATTTCTTTTTAAATTAATAAAAAAATATTTATGAAAAGTACTTGAATTTATCAGTGTTTAGTTGGCAGCATTTGATATTTTGCTGGCAGAGAGAATAGGACGCCACACCACTCTGTCTTTGCAAAGATTCTTCTCCTAATGCATACCCGCCCATTACTGCGACTCCTGACCTGACTTCTTTCAAGTATTAGACATAGCTGATCATTACAAGATTTTATCGGTCTTCCTCTGGTTGTTCCTTTTTCCAACTACAGTCGCCTTTTTGTCCGCCTCTGTGGTGTGATGGTCAGCGTGTTTAGCTACCGTGCTGGAGGTCCCGGGTTTGATTCCCAGAGGGGGGTGAAAATAAATGTTAGTGATTTTACACTGTAATATTTATTAATAATACTATGGACTAGTTCCTGAAGCGCAAGAGTGATCACCTTGCCTTCATGTAAGTAATGATCAAGATAACACTGCGTCAATTCAATGCAGTGCCCTATGCACCATTGGGTGCGAATAAAGGTTATAAGTTGAATAAGTAGCCTTATAAATTTGTTTTAGTCTTCTTCCCTCACTCGTTTGTTCTAAATATCCAAACTATCTGAACACACGTTTTACATTTTAAATCTAGATTTATATTAATTTATTTAAAAAAACTATGACATTGGGTTTGAATTCAAATTTTCGATTTGTAATATGTGTATTTATAGAAGCCTAGTTTTAATTGAAATTCAAGTTATTCATTCGTAATAACGAGTTTATTTAGTGAAAATGTGGACTATTTATTTATGTGCATAATAAAGGGCAAATACAAATTATACCACCCTATCCCTCGAGACGTGACCCAACCCCTAGCGTTAAAAATGGTTTAGCAAACGCACGTAGTCGTGTGCTTCCTTTACCTACGTGTTCTATTATTCAAATGGTTCCGGACTTTATTTTTAATCAACTTTTGTCTTTTTGGATAACTAGGCTTTTCGTTGAATTAAGAATGCATGTATTAGAATTTCACATTATCTTTGAAGACAACATTTAGAGTGTGTTCAAATACTTGTTCACAAATCTGGATTGTCTCCAATTATGAGTTTTTCATTATTTCTTGATATCTCATCAAAGATAAAGAAGAATATGGAAGTCTGGGCATTTAGTTTCTGCCCAATAAAAAGCTTCTTTTGATCTTAACAATAGATGTCTCTAGTGAAGCTCTAGTGATTCAAGAACAATGTTTCGAAATCGGATCATAAATATGGAACTTTCAAAATTTTGAAACAAGTCCAAACCTGTCTACTTTGTTGCTGTTTGCTGTTTATATGCTTCACTATTTATCATATAATATTGTTGGGACACATATGACCCACTCACCAATACTATTGGGACTAAATGTCCCAATTATTATTGTACAATAATAAATAAATAATATGATCTTTTATTAAAATATTTTTTTCCGTCAAACTGAATAAGCAATAAATATATTGTGCTATAAATAAAACATGAATATATAAATAAAATAAAATAAAAAAATATTGAGTGGGTTTAATTGAGAATTTTTTTATTCAGCAGAGCTACAAATACCTAAATGCGACTAAATATTTTTATATTTCATTATTTATCCTTCCCTTTTAATTTAATCTACATTTCATGATGCATAGAGCGCTCCAACGTATTGATACAGTGTTATGTTGATCGTTACTTACATGAAGGTTAGGTGATCGTAATCCTGTGCTGCAGGTATTTGTCCAGGGTAATATGAATTAAATTATAGATTATAAAACTAACTAACATTTATTTTGACACTCTGTGGAAATTGAACCCGGGGCATACAATACCATAGCTTGAACTGATAACCATTACAATACTCTGAATTCAAACGTCGTCTTAAGTATATGTATGAAATAAAATCACATTTCTTATTTTACGTTAAATGTTTTTAAACTTTAATTGGACATCAAAAGCATAGTTTACGGTGTTTTGGGTGATAATCTCAAGTTTGAATGAATTGTATAAAAATACTCTCATACGTTTGACACATCGCTCACTTCTTTCAAGAACGTCATAAATCAAAAATCGTCAATTTTCAGTTGTGCGTGTTTTCAGAATGCCCAGAAAATGTAGTTTATCCCAGCAAAAGAGGCATATTTTTATCTTAATATTTACCTGCTACAGGGCAGAAAGTGTTGTTTTTGCATTTTGAAGAAAATGTATTTTTAAATTATTTTTTGAAATATGCAAAATATTTTTCAAATGGAGAAAAAACCTTCAGGTTTTACCTAAAAAGATCTGTTGCACAGTAAAAAGTTCAATAAGTAGCTTGATATTTATTTTTAAAACATTGCATTATAATTTTAAACTTTAAAAACGTTCTCCTGAAAAATCATGTTTTTTGATTTATGACGTTCTTGAAAGGAGTGAGCGACATACCATATAACATGCTTTGGTTAGTACATATGTTCAACATTCAATTAATGTAAGGGCAAAGGGGGCTGAACTTGGGGAAATAAAATGTCGATTTCATAGTGTAAGTTTTTTTATTGATCGTAAATTCAAGATAGCGTTGATAATACTACCAACGCAAATGACAACAAATATATTTTATTCGAGGATTTTCTTTTTCGGTGATTTATTCATTTATGTATCTTGCCGACATAACAAAACAACAACAAAATTTAACAAATATATTGTAAAAGGAATATACAAGTATATTTATGAATAATATGTGTACATAATCCTATAAGATTGTGTGTACATTAAATTAAATAAAAATAATTGAAATTATTCGATTCAATGAAAATCTTTGTAAAAACGTCAAATTTTCATGTTTTATATATAAATTAGTACGGGTCAGATATTAAATAACTCTTCAACTACCATCACGCCGCTTCCCAGCAGGGGTAGACAGAGAGAGTGGAATGCCACAATGATCTATATTAGGTAACAATCGTCGCTTAATCCATATCCACGCATCTCCTCATACATACCCACTGATTATCTGACTCTTTGTTTAACCACTTTGAAGCATTTGAAATACTTGATCATTCTCAGTTTTTGACGGCCTTCCTCTGCGTCTATCTATATATTATCACCTCATAATTCGAGATTGGTTCATATTTATAGAACATTCAGGAATTTGAGTAGTGTGGTGGACAAAAATGGGTTAAATTGGTGAATGTTACACGTGAGTAAAGTGATCACTTAAACTAGCCTATGGCGGTCGGCAGCCCCGTAAATGCCCAAACTTCCATAATCTTCTTAATCTTTGATGAGATGTAAAAAAAAATAATACGAAGTTAACAATGATTTGATGTACAACTTGGGTTTGAATAAGGTTTGGTAATTATTTAAATTAAATAAGATTTACTTTAATTATTTTGACGATAAAAAACAGTTACTGAATTTTTTTTATCTACTTTTGTTGAAATTATTACTTGTGTACTCGTTCATTTTTTCTTTAACAAAAAACCTATTTTTTCCTAAAAATCCCTTTAAATTTTCCGAACAATGTATGTATTAAAAGCAAAACTATGTTTTGAATAGTATATATATGTTGAATACAGAACCATGTTGTGTTTAATTCTCGTGGGAATATTGACATGAAAAGACGAATCAAAGTAATTCCTACAGTGAATTTTCATGAGCAAACAGGATTACTCTATTTCATTACTTCATTCAATATTGAAAGCTTCTTCCAAAACCTTCTGTTCTGATTTAAAGACCTTTGGTCTCTCTCAGAACCACTCTTGCAAACAAAACATAAAAGAAAAAAGATTAACGAACTGTTTTCAGCCGAATTTATTTCAAAATATTCTATTTGATATTTACCATTTTTTATCACAGTCTAATTCAATTTAATGTATAAATATATACATACATGTACTAAAATACCTAGGTACCTACTTATAGATTTTATAAAGTACCTACTTAAAGTACCGACTTTCAATATTGTGACAGTCGGTAAAGCAGATCGCGCAAATCTACCACTAGATGTTGCCATGCGTCGCACTGGGAAAAACGAGAGAATCAAATGGATAGAAAAATATTGTGAACTGTCATATTATATGTAATTTATAAAAGATTATTTAAGAAAAATTTTTTTTACTGACGTGACTTTAATTACAAATCATACTGTAATTCGTTCAGTAGCCAAACGCGTTTACTACTTTGCTTAGGAGATTTAGCACATATAGATATAAAAACTGGGATATCAATATAAAAATGTTCTGGTGTGAACAGATAGTAAAAGTATCAATATGAAAATGTAAAGCATCTACTACATCTCGATCCATTAATTTTGTCACATAATGAAAGGGAGGGGATTTTCCGTCGAACTTAAAACGATTTCTCCGGCAGTTTATATTCGTTTCTAGGAAAAGACGGCTTTAAGGGTAGGAAAAGCTTGCTGGATGGACCTACATAATTAATGCAAAATATATGTCGTACTGTTGGTCCTTGTTGTAATTTCGATTGCGTCAGTATCAATTTTTATTACCCTAAATACTTCTAGCCCTTATCCGCACCCCAATGGCGCATAAGACACTGCATCGTATAGAAGCAGTGTTATCTTGATCGTTAAATACACGAAGGAAAGGTGATCAGCCTTCCGCTTCAGGTACCAGTCCAGGGTCATATTAAATAAATATCAGACTGAAAAATCACAAATAGTTATTTTGACCCTCTTGGGAATCGAACCCAAGACCTCCAGGATGGTTGCTTAGCGCGCTACCCACCACACTATGGAGGCGGACGAATACCCTAAATACATTATCAATAAATACATTTTTTTTGTTCTTCTGGTGCTCTTCCAAATTTATCTCCACATATTTCTTTGTGTTGTGGAGCCAGGACTTTCTTTTTCTTCCTGTTTTGTCTTTTTCTTTCCTTTTTATTATTTTCTAGATGAATTGGTATTGGACACGTATTTCGTTTTGTCCCAAATACTCAATTTTTCTTCGTTTGATTAAACTTAGAAATAAGTTAGGTTTTCCTACTTATTCATTGTCTTCCTGTTTAATTAACCTAATATGACTTATTGGAATTAAAATCCTCCTAAAACAACGTTTTTCTCGATAACTTCCTTAACTTTCAGGAAATTTTAAAAGTTTTTATTGCTATTTTTTATAATACTCAAAAACACATTGGCATTTTTTGTTTTA
The DNA here is from genome assembly GCF_059751285.1 of Brachycentrus maculatus. Lineage (NCBI taxonomy): Eukaryota > Metazoa > Arthropoda > Insecta > Trichoptera > Brachycentridae > Brachycentrus > Brachycentrus maculatus. The sequence continues at coordinate 45,768 of NW_028281439.1, forward strand.
GAATATTCCATACCTGTCATCATCAATTAATTGTTTTGATAAATATTCCCACGATCTATCGATCAATGTATTGATGCGTGATCCAATGGTCAAACAGTCCATGTCATGGTGTGCTGTTTATATTTGCCTGATTTATATTTTTTATTACAATCTAACTATTACGCTTCACAAATGTGTAAAAGTGAGAAAACACTTTGAACTGCATTCTTCCCATTAATTTGTGAACATGCTAATGACTTCACGTCGTAAGCTCAATATTACTATTAAATATAATATTCTATGAATATGACTACGGTCTTTCAAATATCCGCCTCAGATTATACGTATTTTTAAGAAACTTTGTTGAGGAAAGCTAAGATGCAAGTTACGTACAACAAATGAGCCACATAGCTTAACACATATTTTTCTTGAATGTTTTTCGCAGATACTTTGTGGCACATTTTATAAACGTTATAATATTGAACAATTTTGTTTCAAACACTTTTTTATTATAAGTAAATTTTAACCTATCGGTTTCGACAAGAACCTTGTCATCACTTGGGTTTATTAAATTCTCAAACATTAAAAATATAAAAATACACATTATGAATTACATTCCCTTACCAAAAACTTCCACACACTCCGTAAAAAGGAAATACCCAAACACAAATTTTAAAAAATACGGAGTGTGGAAGTTTTGGTAAGGGAATGTAATTAATTATGAATATTTTTATGTTTTTAATGTTTTAGTATTAAATAAACCCTGATAATGTCAAGATTCTTGTCGAAACCGGTAGGTTAAAGTGTACTTATAATAAAAAAGTGGTTAAAACAAAGTTGTCAAATTTTATAACGTTTAATCACATCTATCTTAATAATAAATATTTTGTATTGAATTCATAAATAACAAATTGAAGTTTAACTGGAACATATTAAGAAAAACTCTCTTCTAATCGTTCATTATTCACTTAGTGTAATACCACTTTAAAAAAAAAAAACACTTATTCGTGACCACCGGTTTCGGAGTTATCATTCCATCATAAGGTCATTTAAATGAAATTGTTACGGTCTGACATTTATATAAAATTTAAATAAGTATTTCTCAAAGTGGTATTACACAAAGTAAACGATGAATGTTAAGAGTGTTATATTACCATACCACAAAGTTAACAATGCTTTTAATATACAAAATAGAAACTTGTTAAGTCTGTTACAAGTTTTCTATTTCAATTTTGATATCTCGTTACTTCGATATGTAGGTGAAACATAAAACATGAAACGATTTTGCCCGATTTGATTTTACACGTAAATCCTGATTGTTGGATTTGATACAACGATAGTTGATGACTTCCTGGGTTATATATATAATTGTATCATAAAGTTGTATGTATATCCTACTAAATATGTTGAGAATCAGATTTATGTAATCAAAGTAACTAATGCGTTACCTCGTTTATCTTGTTGTTATAATGAATGACTCCAGTGGCGTGCACAAATTAATAAGGGTAGGCAGTAAAGGTAGGTAGTTAGGTAAGTTGATATTACCTAGTAAGGTAGGGTAGGTACTAGTTGCGTTTTTATACGTCACGATGATAAGTTAGGATAGGCACTTATTTTCTACCTATATGGAAGGCACGCCCCTCGAAGCACAGTTTATAAACTTCTTTGTTTTTAACCACTTATGAAAAGCACTTTTCTTAAACCGATTTCGACAAGAATCTTGTCGTCAAACACTGATGATGACAAGGTTCTTGTCGAAACCGGTTGGAGAAAAGAACAAATAAAAAATGTTCAAAAACAAAGTAGTTTTATTTAAGAAAGCAAATTAAATTATTTCCATTTGATTTGAATTAGGATACAAGATAATGAAAAGTGTTTGTCGAACAGTGTATTCAAAATGATTTAGTCTATAACACTCCATCATTTTCAAAGTTTAAATGCAAGCTATGAACATTTTATTAATATTTATATATTTCTCATTGGAAAAAGCATAGAAGAGCAGATAGCATAAATAGTTACACCTTTTTTCAGATAAAATATTCAAACAAATGTCAGTTAGGTGATCGTTAATCTGATTCATTTTATTTCCCCTCATGGCTTTATATTATTTTCCTTATCCCTACGAACTGAGGAAGGTACTACTCTGTGTGAACTACAAATGCGTGTATTATTCAAATCAGTTAGAACCGCACTCCTTAGCTGGATATATAAGGTTTTACATTCCAAATAACGAAATCCTTGAGAAGCCTTCAAGATTCAGCGCGTATAGTGATTTGACTAAAAACTTTCGATAATGGAAAAATATTCCAAGTATTATATATATATATATATATATATATATATATATATATATATATATATATATATATATATATATATATATATATATATATATATATATATATATATATATATATATATATATATATGTATATATATATATATATATATATATATATATATATATATATATATATATATATATATATATATATATATATATTAATAAATATATATATATATATATATATATATATATATATATATATATATATATATATATATATATATATATATATATATATATATATCTATATATATATATGTATATATATATATATATATATATATATATATATATATACATATATATATATATATATATATATATATATATATATATATATATATATATATATATGTATATATATATATATTTATATATATATATATATATATATATATATATATATATATATATATATATATATATATATATATATATATATATATATATATATATATATATATATATATATATATATATATATATATATATATATATATATATATATATATATATATATATATATATATATATATATATATATATATATATATATATATATATATATATATATTCCGACGTATTCCTTTTAAGGGATGTTAGGTCAGCTTATGACTCACCAAAAAATCAAAATATGACTTCATTAAATGTCCCTTAATTTTCCAGATATTTCCACTTTTATGAATTTTCCGAACATCTACACCTTAGATCAGTTTTTTATGTGCCATTTTTTTTAATTTTTCATATTTTAAGATTCTAATTTTTGTTTTATAAAACTGAATAAGTATTCTATTGATCGCAGTTTTTTGTAAAGAGAGAGCTTCTTTTTAGCCAGGTTTTAAGCTCTAACTTGCTAAAACCTCTTTTTTCTTTCGTTAAAAAACAAGACACCAACAATATATTTACTATCCGCAGCTGCAAATATTTATGTGCCTACACGTAATAGGTGTCTACGTCCTAGTACGTAGTAGTAGGGTCGTATTAAAATATATACAATCGTTGCAACTTATCAAATTACTTAAAGTATATGCAATGTTCCCACTACACAAAAAAAGTCATAAGGTTTTGTTTGTATTTTTTGGGAGTTGCATGCTTATCGCGCATATACTACGACTGTAAAAAAAATATAACATTTTTATTACTTGTGCTTAATTTCTTTGAGCGTGTTTTCACGTATTCATAACGGTAGAGTTCAACAAATATTAACATTGAAAACGTTTATTACAATATTTTACTATGTTGTACTAACGTAGTTTAAATACCACGTTTTAAAGTAGGAAGAAAAAAACATTAAATAAACAGACTTAGAATATTATTTTAGTAAATATTAATTTTCAACTACTGGCGTTGCTAAAAAAAGTTTTTTTCGCCATTAAAATAATTATTGTAGACTTACTGTTTCCATTTTTTTTACATGGGAATCACATTTCTTATTTACCTTGCTTATTGCGTACAAGGTTAAGAGTTCATAAGGTGTATCTTTGTTTTCATCTAGCTAAAAAATGTTTTGTTTTAATCAGTGTTGGGAACAGGATGAATAATAATCTAGTGTGGGTCAATCAGGAACTTCTCAGCATTAAGTCTTTGCCAGGAGGAAACTATGCTAAACTCCTCATGAGATGCCGGACTGTTGACTATCGTTAACAGGCCTTCCGTTCCACTAGAAGGGGATTCAGCAAGAAGGTTCCCGGTAACGCGTTGCTCAGTCTAGTTTAATAAAAAAAAAATAGAATGCGCACATTTTTAAAACGTTTAATTTCACAAAAATATTATAAATGTATGCAATCGAAGACCTTTAATAGTTAGAACAGATGTTATGAAACATGTTCGTAATGTGACGTATTTTGTATTACATTTGTTGCTATTCCTTGTAACAGACGGTGCTCTTATTCTGGTATTTTTTTTCTTCCAAAAAACAAAGTTTATCCCTGTCACAAAAAATAGCTGTTTAAAAAGCACACTTTATTTAATTTCAAAATTAAAAATAAATAAAATAAATGAGGAGTATCTTGTGTTTTTTATTAGCAAAATACTTTAATTTCATACTATTGCTATGACAAAATTTTGAGTGTGTCCAAATACTTGTTCACAAAATCTGGATTATCTCCAATTACAGGAGTTATTTTCATATTATTTTTTTGACATCTCATCAAAGATGAAGAAGAATATGGAAGTCTGGGCATTTACGGGGCTTACGACCGTCATAGGCTGGTTTAAGTGATCACTTTACACACGTGTAACATTCACCAATTCTACCCATTATTGACAACCACACTACTCAAACTGTTGGAAGTTCTATATATATGAACCAATTTAGAAACCTTGTTCATGAATCAATAGAACTTCACTAGAGACATCTATTGGTGAGATGTAAAGTACTTCAACTATTGGTGAGATGTAAATTACTTCAGCTACCTAAGTAGCTCATTATTAGAAAAAAGTATCAAATTGTAATAAAGTGGGTTCGAACCGAGAAACTCTGACTCAAGAGCCCGCGACACTAACCACGGAAACGCGACACAACCCAACACATGATTGTAAGTATACAATATTTTCTCAGCTGTCAAGAAACACGTACTTGATAAATGTTTAAAATTTCGTGTATTGCTTTTACGTTCAACAGTAGGCTCTGCCATTGTGGTAAAAAAAAATATGGTGTTAAAGCCCAAATGGAATGCCAACAATTTAAGGCAATCGGTGAATTATTTTAGAAGATTTAATATTCCGAACAAACAAACATTTGCATTTCCCTATTTTGAAAAACACTGGTCTTTACGATTGATGTTTCACAAAAATTATATTATGGCTACTCAATCATTTACGATTATTTAATTTTTGAACTGCTTTTTTGATAAACCTTTAAATACTGAACAGAAAATTTGTTTTCCAATGTTTTTTATTTATTTAAAAAATGCGTAAAATTAAAACATTTCAAGTAAAACTGAATAGAGGTTTTATGTAAGCTTTTTATTTCAGATCATTTTTGACGAGGGTATATTAAAATATAACAGCCAAATATAAGCATCGAAAATAATTTAAGCCCGTGAAAAAGCTTTCAGCTCTCAAATATGTCGAGCTTTTATGAATAAAACCCGTAAGCATTATTTTTTTTTTGCCATAAAGTTAAAAACAAAATATGTTTATTTGAGTTGTGTAGTTATATGTATATTGTGAGTCGTGTTGGAATATATTCCCACTTTTAAATTTTTTATATTTTCGCAAAGGTAATGAGCAAAAATATGTATGTATTTAGAGTTTATTCTAATATTTGTACATTTATACTAGATTTAACTCAGCAAAGGTATTGTCATTAAATATTTAACCAATAGCTTGACAGGTATAATGATATTCTTGATATAGAAGTGTAAAAAATAAATGAAAATGATATTTTTAGGTGTCATATCGCTCACTCCTTTCAAGAACGTCATAAATCAAAATTCGTCAATTTTCAGTTGTGCATGTTTTCGGAATGCCCTGAAAATGTACTATATCCCAACAAAAGTGGCATATTTTTAACTTAATATTTACCCGCTACAGGGCAGAAAGTGTTGTTTTTGCATTTTTAAGAATAGGTATTGTTTAATTATATTTTTAAATAAACTAAATATTTTTCAAATGGAGAAAAAACCTTCAAGTTTTACCTATAACGATCTGTTGCACAGTAAAAAGTTCTATAAGTGGCTTGATATTTATTTTTAATACATTGTGTTACATTTTTAAACTTTAAAAACGTTCTCCTGAAAAATCAAGTTTTTTGATTAATGACGTTCTTGAAAGGAGTGAGCGATATGTGAAATAATTAGCGAATAACATCCCAAACATGTTAAAATGTTACATATCTGATTTTTTCGAAATTTTGACGAAATTTCAACAGAAGTTGGCCGGACTTCCTGTAGTGTGAAGTATATACGTCTTTCAAAAGTTGAAAAAGTATGGTCGTGTGAGTGCAATGTCTCACTTTATTGATGATAAAATAATGCATATTTACATCACGATCCATATCTGGATAACTTATTCATCTTTGTTGAATTATTAATGAAAAAGTTTTATATTTTTTTTACAATAATGTTAGTAATATTAGTATATAACCACTACCGAGTACGGTGAGTCATGATTGACAACCATATTACTCAAAATTTTGGAAGCTCTAAATATATGATCCAGTAAACATAAAAATCTCGGTTATTATGTCTAGTGGTTATATACTAATATTACTAACATTTTTGTAAAAAAAATCAAAAGTTTAAATGACTAACCGCAAAGTAAAAGCTTTAAATATTAAAAATACTGAAAATGGCTCCATTAATTCTTTAATTCATTTTTAAAATGTTTTTGCGTACAGATGTAATAAATTTTGGCAATATGCATAAAGGTATTTGTAGAGATAACATATATGTATTGCATTTTACAAACAATACAAATATATCCATTCGTTTCACGCAAATTATCACCTACGACGTTTTGGCGGAAAAGTTTGAATATGAACTCATAATCCTGGTAATTTCTTCAATATATATTATGCAAAACATAACACGCTAGGGAAAATAAGGAAGTTCAAATATAATATATTTCAATAGCGGAAATATGTTTTCATCGTGTCAAAAATGCGCCCTTGGAATTTTTATTTCTATGAACTTACAACATACTAACAACAGCCTACTTCCTGCTTCTAATCTCGAGTAAACAAAATACATCAGTCAACGTTTTGATGTAATAAAATATAAAAGTAAAAGCCTGGAAACTAGAAAAACCGTGAAATAATAAACTGAAATTACCTGTTACGAAAACTTTATGTTTATTTCGTTCAAATTGTTTAATTGTTTAAGAGTATATTTAAAACGTTTCAAGTGGCCTTAAAAAAACTCTCTTTAGTACGTAATTGTACAGTCAAAATGATTTTTTAAATTTGACTAGTTTATTTATAAAGGTACATTATACGTTAATACTTGCATTCATTGAGTAGTGGATTTAAAAAAAAAAACATTTTGACATGTATGAATAATATTATGAAATTCTCGGTATTGACAGGGTTTACGACCTATTTAAGCTAGTGAAGTGATCATTTTACACACGTAAAACAATTACCATTCTACATATATTCATACTATATGTTCTACGTCGATATGAAAAAAAAAACCTCTATGTGGAAAAACCCAGATTTGTGAAAAAGTATTTGTACACACTCAAAACAATGTGAATTTACTCATATTTCTAGCGATTTTTTTTAGAACTGCATTTCATATAGTATAACATATTCAGCAATTAAATAAAAAAAATTATTCTGCCAGTTATAAAATTTTATCGTTCCGACATCATTAAATTGGTGATCAATACATTTTTGAAAAAGTCTTAGAATAAAACCGTTTTAGGGCGTTCAAACCTTCTAGTGTTATCGATGTATGATTGATAGTTATTTACGTGACCTTCTTATCTACTCTGCCAATTTGAAACTCGGCAATATGATTTTTTTTCAATGCGTCATAATATGAACTATTCTATGTTTATTTTTCGTAACGGAATTCTCAGATTGAGTTCAACGACCCAATCTTCGATTAATCACATGGTCACATGGAAATATCGAAGTCATATTTTAAAATATTTATTTATGATAAAACATTCCTCATATTTATTTTATCAGTCAGTTTATAAATACAAGTTAAACTGATTTTGTCGTCTTCTGTAAGTTTGAAAACAATTTCAAGAAAAAATGATATTTTTATGATATTTAACGGTTAATAAAAACAGCAGTCCAGTCGTGGACCAACACATATCGCTCACTCCTTTCAAGAACGTCATAAATCAAAATACTTGATTTTTCAGGAGAACGTTTTTAAAGTTTAAGAATATAATACAATGTATTAAAAATAAATATCAAGCCACTTACTGAACTTTTTACTGTGCAACAGATCTTTTTTGGTAAAATCTGAAGTTTTTTTCTACATTTGAAAAATATTTAGTTTTTTGAAAAAAATAATTAAACAATGCCTTTTCTTCAAAATGCAAAAACAACACTTTCTGCCCTGTAGCGGTAAATATTAAGTTAAAAATATGCCGCTTTTGCTGGGATATAGTACATTTTTTGGACATTCCGAAAACACGCACAACTGAAAATTTACAATTTTTGATTTATGACGTTCTTGAAAGGAGTGAGCGATATATGTAATACAAAACTGATTCATGTTTTTCACCATATGTGTTTTTTGTTTATTCTATTTTATGTCACATTTTTTAATACTACCCTTATATGTTTGTTTGTTTATTCTAGAAAAGCAATCTTTGAAATTTCAGTTTAAATAAAAAAAAACAAATTCCGTAAATAAATATGATTAAATGTATTTTATGCCTTAATGTTCGTGATATTAGAACCATCGTCATACGAATCATTTTCTATTATTTGTAATAAAGGTCTTCAGAGATATCCTATTCAAGCTTTTACGGTTTATTATAATATATAATAGTATTTCCATTATCCCTTTCATTGAAAGCTTTTGACCGATTTACACGGTTGTAAAGGCTCTATCACAAAGCTCTTATAATGATATTCATTAATCGACAAGTCTCAAATAGAACAACGCTTAATCCCAGGAAGTAAGTCTCTTTATTCACTTATGACGACGTGCCACAAAGATATCAAATTATATAACTGACTGGTCTAGGATCGGATAATTTTCGCTCTATCTGCACGATTTGGGAATCATATTAATTTTACTTGAAAGTCATGGTAATCTAAGGAGATTAGCTTATACCTTCGCATAGAGCATATATTTGTGAGTAAAATAATAATGGTCACGGGAATCTTTAATCAAATTAGTTATAGGTTATGTCTACATTAATAAATAAGTCAGTATTCGTTTTTTCCAAAATGTTAGATAAATCTCCTTAAATTAATATTCATTGATTGCTTTCA